>NC_057813.1:251142393-251168787 GCF_018294505.1 Triticum aestivum
CCATGGGGGTTGTAACCTCAAACAGGGCGTTCACCATTTCAGTCGTGGCCGTGAGCATATCTGGGGTTGGCTCGGTGGCTGCCTCCATCTTCTTGGAGCTCTTTGTCTCATGGGGATCAAACTCCCGCGCCTGCTCCAATAACTGCAGATCTTTGCCTGGTTCTCCTTGGTCCATCATGAAACAGACGAATACTAGGAGACCACTGAAAGGAAAACACAATCGCAATGACAATGAAACAAAAAAGAGAGTGAGCATCGGTTACTGCTTTGCAAAAGTTCTTTTTTTCTCAGAATGAAATATACCAACATCACGGATCCGCTTACCTTCCCTTCGTTGGGAGAGAAGAACAGTGGCAGATGCGAGTGTTGCCTTTCTTGAAGACGGTGAGGGAGAAGGGGATTCAGCGAACAATGAAATGATGGTTTCTTCGTCCGTCAAACTTATACTGTGGGGAGGTATGGTTTTGTGATACGATGGCTCGTTACTGCCGCACTATGACCGGGGTGACTCTTCGCCTGCATACTGCCTTCTAATTTGGTGGATGGCATTTGGGCCCGCGCGCTGCAGGGCCCACATGTCAGTGAACAAAAGTATAACGACATTCAGTAGAGGGAGACGTTTCAATGACCTAGGAGGAGCCAGAAGCGGTAGAGTGTCTCCACTGTACTAGTAGTAATTGTTTTTCTAGGTAGCTATAGAGTGTCTCCACTGTATTAGTAGTAATTGTTTCTCTGGGCCCAAGACAAAACAGCCCATCCACACTAGTAAATAGTAAAACCAATTCAAAAGCCCACATATTTACTGAATGAGAGGCGCTTGATACGTCTCCAACGTATCTACTTTTCCAAACACTTTTGCCCTTGTTTTGGACTCTAGTTTGCATGATTTGAATGAAACTAACCCACACTGACGTTGTTTTCAGCAGAACTACCATGATGTTGTTTTATGTGTAGAAAAGAGAAGTTCTGGGAATGTCCTGAAAATCCACGGAGGCACTTTTTGGATTTAATAAGAATTATTGGGCGAAAGAAGTACACCAGGGGGGGGGGCACACCCTGTCCATGAGACACGCCTCCCCCCTATAGGGCGTGCCCCCCTATCTCGTGGCCCCCCTGGACCTCCACTGACCTCATCTCCAACTCCATATATTCACATTCAGGGAGAAAAAAATTAGAGAGAAAGTTTCATTGTGTTTTATGACACGGAGCCGCCACCAAGCCCTAATCTCTCTCAGGAGGGCTGATCTGGAGTCCGTTCAGGGCTCCGTAGAGGGGGATTTGTTGCCGTCGTCATTGTCGGTGTCAAAACTGGCGGATCTCGGGTAGGGGTCCCGATCTGTGCGTCAAGGCTGATGGTAACAGGAAGCAAGGGATACAGTTGTTTACCCAAGTTTGGGCCCTCTCGATGGAGGTAAAACCCTACTTCATGCTTGATTAATATTGATGATATGGGTAGTACAAGAGTAGATCTACCACGAGATCGTAGAGGCTAAACCCTGAGAGCTAGCCTATGATGGTATGATTGTAATTGTGATCGGCCTTCTAAGGACTAACTTCTCCGATTTATATAGACGCCGGAGAGGGCTAGGGTTTACATGGAGTCGGTTACAATAAAGGAAACACAATATCCGGATCGCCAAGCTTGCCTTCCATGCAAAGGAGAGTCCCCTCTGGACACGGGCCGAAGTCTTCAGTCTTGTATCGTCACGCTTCAATAGTCCAGACGTTGTACATAGTCCGGCTGTCCGGATACCCCCTAATCCAGGACTCCCTCAGTCATCATCAACCATCCTCCATCACCAATTTCATGATGCTCACCACCGTGCATGAGTAATTCCATCATAGGCTTGCTGGACGGTGATGGGTTGGATGAGATTTACCATGTAATCAAGTTAGTTTTGCTAGGGTTTGATCCCTAGTATCCACTATGTTCTGAGATTGATGTTGCTATGACTTTGCTATGCTTAATGCTTGTCACTAGGGCCTGTGTGCCATGATTTCAGATCTGAACCTATTATGTTTTCATGAATATATGTGTGTTCTTGATCCTATCTTGCAAGTCTATAGTCACCTATTATGTGTTATGATCCGACAACCCCGAAGTGACAATAATCGGGATACTTCTCGGTGATGACCATAGTTTGAGGAGTTTATGTATTCACTATGTGCTAATGCTTTGTTCTGGTTCTCTATTAAAAGGAGGCCTTAATATCCCTTAGTTTCCGCTAGGACCCTGCTGCCACGGGAGGGTAGGACAAAAGATGTCATGCAAGTTCTTTTCCATAAGCACGTATGACTATTTACGAAATACATGCCTAAATTACATTGATGAACTGGAGCTAGTTCTGTGTCACCCTATGTTATAGCTATTACATGAGGAATCGCATCCGGCATAATTATCCATCATTGATCCATTGCCCACGAGCTTTTCACATATTGTTCTTCGCTTATTTACTTTTTCGTTGCTATTGTTACAACTACTACTAAAACCCAAAAAGTATTATCTTTACTTTTGCTACCGTTACATTTATTATCATACCACTTTTGCTACTAAATACTTTGCTGCAGATACTAAGTTATCCAGGTGTGGTTGAATTGACAACTCAACTGCTAATACTCAAGAATATTCTTTGGCTCCCCTTGTGTCAAATCAATAAATTTGGGTTGAATACTTTACCCTCGAAAGCTGTTACGATCCCCTACACTTGTGGGTTATCAAGACCAATCTCTGGTTCTATTGCCGGGGAGCATAGCTCTATTCTCTGAGTCACTTGGGATTTATATCTGTTGATCGCTGTGAAGAACTTGAAAGACGACAGAACTATGATTTTGCCCTCAACTACGAGGGGAGGTAAGGAACTGCCATCTAGCTCTGCACTAGATTCTCCTTCCGTTATTAGTAAGCTTTCGACACCTAAACTTGCTACTGCTATGAATTCTGATATGTCCCATGTTATTGATGATGCCACTTCTGCTATGCATGATGAAACTACTTCTATGTGTGATACTACTTGACCATTAGGTGAATTTCTTGATGAACAACTTGCTAGAGTTAGGGGGAATGAAATTATTGAAGATGCTATTATTGATGATAGTGATGATGAAAGTTCTCCCAATGATTATGAATTCCCTGTTGTTCCTGACGGTTATGTTATGAATGAAGAAGTTGCTAGAGCTACCTTTGCTTGCAATAATAGATACGATCTTAAGAAATTATGAGCTAAATGGAAGCAGCAGTCCCTTAATGCTAGAATGAAACCTGACCCTGCTTTTGCTACTTCACCTATTTGTGTTACTGATAAGGATTATGAATTCTCTATTGATCCTGAGATTATTACTTTAGTTGAATCTGATCCTTTTTATGGCCTTGAATCTGAAAATGTTGTGGCACATCTTACCAAGTTGAATGATATAGCTACCCTGTTCACTCATGATGAAAGATCTCGCTATTTTTATATCCTTAAGATATTTCCGTTCTCGTTAAAGGGTGATGCTAAGACTTGGTACAATTCTCTTGCTCCTGGTTGTGTGCGTAGTCCCCAGGATATGATTTATTACTTCTCTGATAAATATTTCCCTGCTCATAAGAAACAAGCTGCCTTGCGGGAAATATATAATTTTGTGCAAATCAAAGAAGAGAGTCTCCCACAAGCTTGAGGGAGGCTTCTCCGGTTACTTAATGCTTTGCCTGGTCATCCTCTTAAGAAAAATGAAATACTTGATATCTTTTATAATGGACTAACCGATGCTTCCAAGGACTACTTGGATAGTTGTTCTGGTTCTGTTTTCAGGGAAAGAACAGTCGACGAAGCTGATATATTACTCCTGAGCCTATTCCTAAACCCACTTTGAAGAAGAGAGGTGTTTTATTTCTCAGTCCTGAAGATATGCAAGAGGCAAAGAAATCAATGAAAGAAAAGGGTATTAAAGTTGAAGATGTTAAGAATTACCTCCTATTGAAGAAATACATGGTCTTAATATACTGCCTGTTGAAGAACCACATTGTCCTGATAACCCGACACAGGTAGTAAAGGTAAATTCTCTCTATAGACATGATAAAGTTGAAATCCCCTCTACTAAATTTCATAGCCCATGTTTAGATGAATTTGATGACTTTATGGCTAGATAAGAAATTTTTAATGCTTATGTTGGTCGAGAGATAAAGAATAATGCTTTCGAGATAGGACGTGTGCGCGATAACCTGGCTAGAGTTAAAGGTGAACTTAAACTCATTAGCAAATATACTTCTATGGTTGCTACTCAAGCTGAGCAAGTACTTGAATCTCAAAATGATTTGCTTGATGAATTAAATAATAAAAATGACTTTGCTGTTAGAGTGGTAACTAGAACTGGTAGAATGACTCAGGAACCTTTGTACCCTGAAGGCCACCCTAAGAGAATCGAGCAAGATTCTCAGAGAAATAATTTAGAGGCACCTAGTTCTTCTAAGAAGAAGAAAAAGAAAAACGATAGAACTTCGCATGCTTCTAGTGAACCTACTGTAGACACACCTAAGAATCCCAATGATATTTCTATCTCCGATGCTGAAACACAATCAGGTGATGAACATGAACCTAGTGATAATGTTAATGACAATGTTCATGTTGATGCTCAACCTAGCAAAAACAATGAAGTAGAGATTGAACCTGTTGTTGATCTTGATAACCCACAATCAAAGAATCAACGTTATGATAAGAGAGATTTTGTTGCTAGGAAGCACGGTAGAGAAAGAGAACCATGGGTTTAGAAACCCATGCCCTTTCCTCCTAAACCATCCAAGTCAAAGGATGATGAGGATTTTGAGCGCTTTGCTGAAATGATTAGACCTATTTTCTTATGTATGCACTTGACTGATATGCTCAAAGTAAATCCTTATGCTAAGTATATGAAGGATATCATCACAAATAAAAGAAAGATACCGGAAGATGAAATTTCCACCATGCTTGCTAATTACACTTTTAAGGGTGGAATATCAAAGAAACTTGGAGATCCTGGGGTACCAACTATACCATGCTCCATCAAAAGAAATTATGTTAGAACTTCTTTATGTGATCTTGGAGCCGGTGTTAGTGTTATGCCTCTTGTCGGATTTCGGGTTCCGGCATACCCTCAAGGTTCGAACTCTGGGGTGCACGCGGAGATCACACCCCCTGCCTACCCATGTCTCGTCGCCTCGCAAGGATCTAAACTACACGAAGAACAACACATAGGACACGATATTTATACTGGTTCAGGCCAGCATTGTGGTGTAATACCCTACTCCAGTGTGTGGTGTGGTGGATTGCCTCTGTGGCCGATGATGAATAGTACAAGGGTAGAACAGCCTCGCGAGGGTCTGTTCTTGGTTGGTGCGATGAACTACTAGGGGAGTTCAGTCGCCTCTCTCTCTTTGTATCAAATGCCTCTAGATCAGATGCCTCTACCCCTGGGGGTGGCTAGTCCTATTTATAGGCGAAGGCCCTGGGCCTCTTCCCAAATATTGAGCGGGAAGCGCGCCAACAATTGGCCATTTTGAAGGGGAACATCTAGTACACTTATCCTGACTAAAGTTGGTCCTCGCCTGACAAAGACCCTGACGATGACGCCGGCTTGGGCTCCACGATGACCTCCATCCCGCCGTCCTGCTGGTCTTGGTCTTGTTGCACCGAAATGGTTGCCTTTGCTTGATACTCTCACCTGCGCTTGCCCCCTTTGCACCAAAGAGGAAACAAGGACTCTGCGCAGGCCGGCGCCCGCTTGGCGCCCGCCTGGCCTTGGTCGTCATGGCTTGCATCATGAGCACCTCGCGAGGTACCCCGCCTTGATCTCTCCGCCTCCTCGCGAGCCAGCCTGATGAGGCCATGCCCGAGGAAGCCTCCTGTCGTCCGCCCCGTAAGGCTTGGCCCCTCGCGAGGGTCTTGAGCATATGTCGGTGAAGATGGGCTGTACTGGGCCACTCCTTGAGCCACGCCGCAGGCCGCAGGCAGGCAAATCTGGGTACCCCCGTTCCTAGAACGCCGACACCTCTCTCTTTATATCGTAGACTTGAATTGAATAAGTTGACACCTACTAAAATATCTTTGCAAATGGCTGATAAATCAACTGCTATACCTGTCAGTATTTTTGAGGATGTGCCTGTTGTGGTTGCAAATGTCACTATCTTAACGGACTTTGTTATTCTTGGTATTCCTGAGGACGATAGTATGTGTATCATCCTTCGTAGACCTTTTCTTAATACTGCAGGGGCTGTTATTGATTGCAACAAAGGCAATGTCACTTTTCATGTTAATGTTAATGAGCATACGGTACATTTCCGGAGGAAACAATCTCAAGTTCATAGCATCAATTCTATTGGAAAAGTTCCAACTATTATTACTGGAGGTTTTGAATTTCCTCTCCCTATTGTCAAGAAAAAGTATGATATTCTTATTGTTGGGGATTTTCATATCCCCGTTGAGGTAACTTAGTGTTATTTAAAGTTTCTCCAGCTCCGTGTTATTCGTAATGAGTTTGTTAACAAGACTTGATCAACCTTGATAGTGGATTCATTTTGATGATCACGAGATGGATGAAACTAGAAGGCACAACCTTCTGTACCCACTACTTACTTTCTGTTATTTAGAATAAATAAAGCAAAAATAGTATTATATGTCTGTTTTCTGAATTATCCGTGCAATAAAAAATATCTCGAAAATAAAAGTGCTCCAAATGCCCTGCAAATTTAGTATGATTTTTTATGGAATATTTTAGGATTTTAGGCACTGAAAACACTGCAGGAGGGGCAAGCACCAGGCCACGAGAGTGGAGTGCATGCCCCCCCTATAGGGCGCGCCCCCCTGTCTCGTGGGCCCCTGGTGGCCCCCCCTCCACTTATGCCAGCACCCACACACTTCATCTTCTACCCAAAAAAATCCCCATCCAGCTCAAGCACGAGTTCTAGCTCGTTTTGCTGCGATTTTCGATCTCCTTGCTCAAAGCTCCATTCACAAAACTGCTTTGGGAGATTGTTGCTTGGTATGTGACTCCTCCATTGGTCCAATTAGTTTTTGTTCTAGTGCTTTATTCATTGCAACTTTTTGCTGCATAGGTGACCATGTTCTTGAGCTTGCATGTTAAATTTATGAGGTCCCAAGCAATTCTAATGCATGATATGGGCTCTAGGCACTTGTAGGAGTAGTTGCTACCAATCTTGTTTAGTTTTATTCACTCTTATTTCGAAGTTACTAAAATTTCAGAAATTTTCAGAAAATGTTAAGGAAGCTTTTGAGGGGATCTTCTAGCCAAAGCTCTCAGAAAAAACAAGCCAAAGAGAAGGAAAAAGCCAAGTATAATCTTCCTCGCTTAGCGGAAGTACAGTCGTGTGAATGGATGTGCAATGATTTCTTGAAAGAAGCTGGAATTCATGAAGATTTTTATTCTTTGATCGAGACTGCTGGCCTCACCGGTTTCATCAACGACTGGATCGATTAGTATCTCTTACTCACCAATACTTCTGTGCAAAACTTTTATTATTATCCTAAGAAGTCACCGCCTGCAGTATCATTTCATTTATATGATGAATTCAGAGAAATGTATCTACGTAATTTTTGCGCGGTGTGTAGGATACCTTATGAGGGAGAATTAGAGGAACCCCATCGTGAAGATGTGGATGGCTTTGTTAAAGCTATAGCTGTAGAAGAACCAAAGAAGGGCTCCGAGGCAAAAATCTCTAGCATACACTTTCCTGTTTTACGCTACTTTGCCATATTTGCTAGTAGATGCTTGATTGGTCGCGGAAATAGTGGAAACCTTAGTGTTCCTGATATTATCATCCTTCAACATGCCTTGCTTGGAGACAATACTTTTAGTATGTGTGTCGTCGTTGCTAAACGGCTAGCCCTGAATCGTACAAAAGGCCCCATATTTGGAGGTATCTATGTTACACGTCTTGCTAGACATTTTCAGATACCCATTAGGCACCATGAGAAAGAGGAGACAAAATTGCCTCCTCACATTTTAGATTACAAGAGCATGGTAGCACATAAGTTTATTGTTGACAACGAAGAGAGAATGTTGTTGTATAAACTTAGATTTAATAAGAAACACTTTGAGATTATTATTTTGCCTGCGCCTCTGTTGTTTGATTTGCTTGCAGAAAATTTTCTTGTCACACCGGAAGCAGTGAAAAATCATTGAGCCCAAGCTTTTACTCCAGAACCTGAACCTGAGCCGGAACCTGAACTGGACCCTTATCGTGCATCATTTGTCCAGTGGGATCCGTAGATGACCAGTGAGTGGTATCCTGATTACACCTCCCAGTACACCAGGGAGAGTAGTGGCGGTTCTTGGTACTAGACCAACCTAGGCCAAAAGCCTAAGCTTGGGGGAGTACGTATTTCTCACCGACTTTACATTCATGTTCACACACTAGTCGTCGGTGCTCATACTCTTTCATTGTATTATCCATGCTAGTTTAAATTTCTTTTTCTAGCTTTCTTCTTGTGTGTTTGATAAACTTTAAGAAAAACCAAAAAATTAGTTAGTTTAATTTCCATGCTTGTAGTAGAAATTAAAATGAAAACCCAAAAAAGATTTCTAGTTCTTCTTCTTACTTGTTGGGAGCTTTCCCGTGTAAATAGTTTTATTTTCCTTTCTTTCCTTCGGGGGTCGAGAAGACCATATTGAAAATGTTTAGTGGCTCTTATATGCATGATTGTTTATTTAACTTAGAGCCCATATTACTTGTCTTCTCTCTTGAGTTGAATGCTTGCAGATTCCAGCTTAGTCCAATGCACGTGCACTCTTATTATTATACACATCGTTCGGTCGTGCAAGTGAAAGGAAATAATGACGATATATGATGGACTTATTGAGATGAGAAAAGCTGGTATGAACTCGACCTCTCTTGTTTTTGTAAATATGATGAGTTCATCGTTTCTGAGTCATCTTATTATGAAGTAAACATATTTGCAATGACATTTACAGACTATAGTTTCTTGTGCCATGCTTGATTAGCTATGAGTTATAATGGTTTACCTTGCGTGTCAACATGCTATTAGAATGATTATGATGTGATATGATGGGATGGTATCCTCCTTTGAATGTATTGAGTGACTCGACTTGGCACATGTTCACGGATGTAGTTGAATCAAATCAACATAGCCTTCATGATATTTATGTTCATGGTGGATTATATCCTACTCATGCTTGTATTCGATGTGAATTAATTTTAATGCATGTTTATGAATGTTGTCGCTCTGTCATTTGGTCGCTTCCCAGTCTTTTGCTAGCCTTCACCTGTACTAAGCGGGAATACTGCTTGTGCATCCAAACTCCTTAAACCCCAAAGTTATTCCATATGAGTCCACTATACCTTCCTATATGCGGTATTTACCTGTCGTTCCAAGTAAATTTGTATGTGCCAAACTCCAAACCTTCAAATGAAATTCTGTTTTGTATGCTCGAGCAGCTCATGTTACAACTAGGGCTGCCTATATCTTCAATGCTAGGTGGGTTATTCTCAAGAGGAGTGGACTCCGCTCCTCATTCACGAGAAAGGGTTGGTAACCGGGATGCCCAGTCCCATGATCCAAAAAGATCAAAGCAAATCAAAATAATTAAACAAAACTCCCCCAGGGTTGTTGTTAGTTGGAGGCACTCGTTGTTTCGAGCAAGCCATGGATTAATGCTTGTTGGTGGTTGGGGGAGTATAAACCTTTACCATTATGTTTGGGAACTCCCTATAATGCATGTAGTATGGAAGATACAGCCATCTCATAGTTGTTGCGTTGACAGTGAAAGTATGCCGCTCAAAATGTTATTCAATCTCTATTTTAAAATCGAGCTCTGGCATCTCTACAAATCCCTGCTTCCCTCTGCGAAGGGCCTATCTATTTACTTTTATGTTGAGTCATCACCCTTCTTGTTAAAAGCACCCGCTAGAGAGCACACTGTCATTTGCATTCATTACTATTGGTTTATATTGGGTATGACTTGACTGGATCTCTTTTAGCATGAATTACAATGTTTAGTCAGTCCTTGATCTTTAAAGGTGCTCTGCATTTATGTTTTGCGGTCTCGGAAAGGGCTAGCAAGATATCATTTTGTTATATCATGTTATGATTATTTTGAGAAAGTGTTGTCATCCAAGTTTTATTATTATGGCTCGCTAGCTGATTATGCTATTGATATGAGTAATTGTGAGACCTAAGTGTTATTGTGAGTATGGTTAGTTCATAATATTTGCTGAAACTTGAATGCTGGCTTTTCATGTTACAACAACAAGAGCAAACAGAGTTTGTAAAAGTTTTTCTTTATCACTTTCAGTTTATCAACTGAATTGCTTGAGGACAACCAAAGGTTTAAGCTTGGGGGAGTTGATACGTCTCCAACGTATCTACTTTTCCAAACATTTTTGCCCTTGTTTTGGACTCTAATTTGCCTGATTTGAATGAAACTAACCCGGACTGACATTGTTTTCAGCAGAACTACCATGATGTTATTTTATGTGTAGAAAAGAAAAGTTCTCGGAATGTCCTGAAAATCCACGGAGGCACTTTTTGGATTTAATAAGAATTATTGGGCGAAAGAAGTACACCAGGGGGCCCACACCCTGTCCACGAGACAGGGGGGCGCCCCCCTATAGGGCACGCCCCCCTATCTCATGGGCCCCCTGGACCTCCACCGACCTCGACTCCAACTCCATATATTCACGTTCGGGGAGAAAAAAATCAGAGAGAAAGTTTCATCGCGTTTTACGACATGGAGCCGCCACCAAGCCCTAATCTCTCTCGGGAGGGCTGATCTGGAGTCCGTTCGGGGCTCCGGAGAGGGGGATTCGTCGCCGTCGTCATCATGAACCATCCTCCATCACCAATTTCATGATGCTCACCGTCGTGCGTGAGTAATTCCATCGTAGGCTTGCTGGACGGTGATGGGTTGGATGAGATTTACCATGTAATCATGTTAGTTTTGTTAGGATTTGATCCCTAGTATCCACTATGTTCTGAGATTGATGTTGCTATGACTTTGCTATGCTTAATGCTTGTCACTAGGGCCCGTGTGCCATAATTTCAGATCTGAACCTATTATGTTTTCATGAATATATGTGTGTTCTTGATCCCATCTTGCAAGTCTATAGTCACCTATTATGTGTTATGATCCGACAACCCCGAAGTGACAATAATCGGGATACTTCTCGGTGATGACCGTAGTTTGAGGAGTTTATGTATTCACTATGTGCTAATGCTTTGTTCCAGTTCTCTATTAAAAGGAGGCTTTAATATCCCTTAGTTTCCGCTAGGACCCCGCTGCCACGGGAGGGTAGGACAAAAGATGTCATGCAAGTTCTTTTCCATAAGCACGTATGACTATTTAGGGAACACATGCCGACATTACATTGATGAATTGTAGCTAGTTCTGTGTCACCCTATGTTATAGCTATTACATGAGGAATCGCATCCGGCATAATTATCCATCACTGATCCATTGCCTACGAGCTTTTCACATATTGTTCTTCGCTTATTTACTTTTCCGTTGCTACTGTTACAACTACTACAAAAACCCAAAAACTATTATCTTTACTTTTGCTATCGTTACCTTTATTATCATACCACTTTTGCTACTAAATACTTTGTTGCAGATACTAAGTTATCCAGGTGTGGTTGAATCGACAACTCAACTGCTAATACTCAAGAATATTCTTTGGCTCCCCTTGTATCGAATAAATAAATTTGGGTTGAATACTTTACCCTCGAAAGCTGTTGTGATCCCCTACACTAGTAGGTTATCAGCGCTACCCACACCCAGCACACCGCCCCCCAAAAAACCTGGGTGCTCTTCTTCCTCCTCGCTCCCACCCACCTCACGTCAGCTCGCTCCACTCGTACCCCCAATTTCCTCACCTCACTCCTACAGAAACCCCAGCTCCCCTTCTTCCTCACTACTATAGAAAAACCCCAGCTCCCCTTCTTCTTCACTTGCACTACAACTAGGCTCGTCATTCATTACTCTGCTCATATCCGTGAGTGCGACGCGATGCCCTCAAGGAAAATGGAGTCGGCTGACCCCAGCACCAAGAAGATGAGGCTCCTGCCAGCGGCGACGCCTGTTGTAGATCCCGCACCCGGCAGCGCGGGGAGAAGCGGTGACCCCGCCCCCACCGGATCCCAGGAACCCATAGAATCTCGGGTGGACCGCATCAGCAATCTCCCGGATGCCGTCCTTGGGGAGATCATCTCGCTTCTCCCCACCAAGGATTGCTGCCGCACCCAAGTCCTCTCAATTCGGTGGCGCCCTCTATGGCGCGTTGTGCCCCTTAATTTCGACTGTCGTCAGCTATCTCTCTTCAATGATTTTGAAATCCCCAGAGCCATCATCTCCTCCCACTAGGGCTCTGTTGAAAGCCTCTGCATCCCGTCATGCTACCTGAGCAAGCATACCATGCCCTGCACGGTGGACGCCTGGCTGAAATCCCCTGAATTCACTGAACTACAGCTGCTTGAGTTCTACTATTCCCCTGGAAATCACATACCACATACCGAACGCCATGAACTTGTGCCCTCAGCACCGATGTCCATCTCGCAGTTTTCCTCCTCTCTCCACACCGCCACCTTTGCGCTGTGCTACCTACCAAACAATTTGGTACTAAACCCTCGACTCCCATTTCTCATGAAACTTTCACTTGTGCGGGTTTGTATATTGGAGCCCTCATTGCACAGCATCATCCACTCCAGTTGCCCTGCCCTAGAGTGCTTGGTGCTTGTTTTCACAGTTAGGATCGGTTGTCTCCAAATAAAGTCGCCTAACCTTGTAAGAATTGGAATTTCTTTTGACAGAAGGCAGCTCATCATCCAACATGCCCCTTCACTTCAAAGGTTGATTCTTGATTCTAGTTATTCACCGTTGCAAACAACCGTCCTCTCTGCGCCTAAACTGGAGACCTTGGGTGTAATACATGATCTTTGTGCTCATTTCAATATGGTGTTTGGCTCCACAGTTCTTCAGGTACTTTATATTATCATCTACACTTGTAGCCATAAGTTGCATCTTAAATTTCTGCGCATAATTTCTATATCATCTTGGAGTATACATTTTGTACTAATATTATGTTCTATGCTCAATGAAGAGTTTCTCCATGGATGGCCTATCAATGGTGCTGGATTCTATCAAGATCTTATATATCCAAATGAATAGTTTTGATCTGAACAAGATTATTCGCTTGCTGCAATGCTTTCCATGTTTGGAGAAGTTGTATATAAAGGTGATAATTTCACGCACATTGGAAGCCCGCATATAGTGTACTAGAATTAACCGTTCAGCTGTTGCTTTTCGACACTCTTTTTTTAGACCTTAACTGTTTTCAATCTTCATGTCAATTTAGGCAACAGGACGGGGTAAGAAAGCTATAACCAATCGGTGGATTCATTAGCATCGGGATTTTCTCACTTCTCATGAGATTCGATTGAAGACAATAACGCTAGAACGATATGTAGCCAACCGTGCAAACACTAGATTTGTCACATTCTTCCTGCTGAATGCGAGGTTACTATTGTTCATCAGGCTTAAGTTTATCAGCAGCATGGTTTTGACGGATGGGTATGTCGAAGAGCAAAAAAAGGAGTTTCAAGTGGGCAAAAGAGCTTCTGAACATGTCGGGCTTCCATTTACAACATATTGTGGTCATAATCCAGTAAATTTTACAACCCAGGATGTTCATTCTATGGACCTGACCGATCCATTTGACTATGACTGCCGAAAACAATGCAGGAGTTAGATGTTGTTGCCCTTTTCAACCTGGGTTTTTTTGTAAACCTGATGAACAATTAACCCTTGTGCTTTTGTACAGTTTGTAAGCTTGAGTTAGATGTTCCTGCCCTTTTCAACTCGGCTGTGACTGTCATATTTTCTTTTAAACAAGGCAAATGGCTTGCCATTCGTGTAATTTAGAGTGAAATATTGTAACAAATCCCAACCAAGGGAAATAACATCACTCTCGTCGGCTGCTTGAGCTCACTGTGCATTACAGAAGCCAAATGATTAGCCCCCACCAGCACCCACAAACTTATTTCGAACTAGCACATCAAATGGGCTATAAATTTTCATAGGAAAGGCTGCATCACCGTGACAGATTTGGACTCTGACATTTGGGACCCGCGAGGAAATAGCCTATCCAAGGTGGTGTCGACTTACTAGCCAGTCAACAAATGATTCTGCCTACCAGCCGTTGGATATCTCTTGTCTTTTTCTTCCTCCAGCCACCCAAACCAAACCACCCCGTCGGCTCCTCCTGCTCCCGCCTCCCATGGCTGGCTGCGCCTCCGTCTCCCTACCGTACGTACCCTCCAACGTTGGCCAGTCCCTCCCTCTATTCCCCCGCACGTCATGTTATTCTCCGGCGACGTCAGCCCCAACACGCACCCGCACCCGAACCAGTCAACCCTCGTACTCCCCTCCGCCTCCGAGTGGACCGGCGCATCTTTCACGACTCCTATTTGATTCGTCTGAGGCCTCACCGTCGTCCTCTGCCTTGCGGCCTTGGTTCGCTCGCCATGTGTGGTGTGCCGCCCTCTTGCGTTGTCAATGTCGTCAACAACCGAGAGGGACAAGGAGATAACTATACGTGGAGGGGATGACAGTAGGGACCCACCAGCGTCATGGCAGTACGAAAGCAAGTGCCTCTATATTACAAGCCCAAAAATATAGTTCCTCCTAATGGTTGGACATCTGGGGCTCCCGCCATTGTCAACGTAGTCAATAAATGAGTGAATTACACTACGAGTGGCTGACACCAGGGACCCAGCAGGTCACACAGTTTTTTTTAGGAACAAGCGGTTGTTATTTATACTAGTTTTAGCGACGGATTAGGGTAACAACGGGGCTGTGCGGGGGCTGTGGCCCATCAGGACAGGGTTTTATTTATGTTTACCACATCATGAGCCCAGTTGTGTTTTTTTCTTGCTGAAAATGGCTAGCCCAGTTCTATTTTTTTAAAATAAATACCCAAACAAGGCCTACTTGCTTTATCGGCCCTGCTGGGCTGCAAATCTTTCAAGACGAGGAGAGTTTCATTCGGTTTGCCCAGAAATGGGCTGTACATTTTTAAAACACATCAAACCGGGAATTAGTTTCAATTTTTTTCATTACAAGATTTTAAATTCCATTGATTTTTATGCGTGGACAATTATTTGGATTTTATATTTATATAAATTATTTTTTAAAATAGTTTGAATGTGAATCGATATTTCTGGATTAAAAACAGTTGACTGCACCGAAATATGCAAAATTTCGTATACTTTTTAACCGTGGCCACAATATGGGGTGTAATGCTAACAAAAAGAAGATGGGCTCCAAAAAAAATCTTAAGAATTAGCAAATGGCCTATACATTATTAGAAATAATGGCAGATGGGTTGTATGCTGCTTTTCATAGATTTGAGGCTGACTTGTGCGCCTACTACAGGTTGACGCGTATGCTTTCATAAAAAAAGGTTGACGCACACACAACGCCCTGTCAACTTAGTCAACACACGACAGGAGTGACTGTTGGATGTCCATCTGATGTCTACTACACAACCTTCTTCTTGTAGACGTTGTTGGGCCTGCAAGTGGATAACCTAAGGTTTATCAATCCATAGGAGGCGTAGGATGAAGATGGTCTCTCTCAAACAACCCTGCAACCAAATAACAAAAAGTCTCTCGTGTCCCCAACACACCCAATACAATGGTAAATTGTATAGGTGCACTACTTCGGCGAAGAGATGGTGATACAAGTGCAAAATAGATAGTAGATATAGGTTTTTGTAATCTGAAATAATAAAAACAGCAAGGTAACTAAAGATAAAAGTGAGCGTAAACGGTATTGCAATGATAGGAAACAAGGCCTAGGGTTCATACTTTCACTAGTGCAAGTTCTCTCAACAATAATAACGTAGATAGATAATATGACAAGCCCTCAACATGCAACAAAGAGTCACTCCAAAGCCACTAATAGCGGAGAACAAACGTAGAGATTATGGTAGGGTACAAAACCACCTCAAAGTTATTCTTTCGGATTGATCTATAAAAGAGTTCATACTAGAATAACACCTTAAGACACAAATCAACCAAAACCCTAATGTCACCTAGATACTCCATTCTCACCTCAAGTATCCGTGGGCATGATTATACGATATGCATCACACAATCTCAGATTCATCCAACCAACATAAAAGTACTTCAAAGAGTGCCCCAAAGTTTCTACCGGAGAGTTAAGAACGTGTGCCAACCCCTATGCATAGGTTCCCAATGTCACGAAACCCGAAAGTTGATCACCAAAACATACATCAAGTGGCACATGATATCCCATTTTCACCACAGATAATCACGGCAAGACATACATCAAGTGTTCTCATAAAGACTCAATCTGATAAGATAACTTCAAAGGGGAAACTCAATTCATCACAAGAGAGTAGAGGGGGAGAAACATCATAAGATCCAACTACAATAGCAAAGCTCAGGATACATCACGATCGTGCCATAGAGGGAACACGAGAGAGAGAGAGAGAGATCAAACACATAGCTACTGGTACATACCCTCAACCCCGAGGGTGAACTACTACCTCCTCGTCATGGATAGCGCCGGGATGATGAAGATGGCCACCGGTGAAGGATTCCCCCTCCGGCAGGGCGCCGGAGCGGGCTCCCGGGAGGTTTTTGGTGGCTACAAAGGCTTACGGCGGCGGAACTCCTGATCTATCTTCTGTTCTGGAGGTTTTAGGGTACGTAGGTATATATGGGTGAAAGGAGTACGTCGGTGGAGCTACGGGGGCCCCACGAGGCAGGGGGCGCACCCTAGGGGGTGGGTGCGCCCCCCACCCTCGTGAGCACCTCCCGTATCTTCTAACGTGGGGTCCAAGTCCATCAGGTGTGTTTCCTTTCAAAAATAACTTCTCCAGTTGATTTCGTTCCGTTTTGACTCCGTCTGATATTCCTTTTCCTCGAAACACTGAAATAGGCATAAAACAGCAAATCTGGGCTGGGCCTCCGGTTAATAGGTTAGTCCAAAAATAATATAAAAGTGGATAATAAAGCCCAATATTGCCCAAAACAGTAGATAATATAGCATGGAGCAATCAAAAATTATAGATACGTTGGAGACGTATCAAGCATCCCCAAGCTTAATTCCTGCTCGTCCTCGAGTAGATAAATGATAAAAAAGATAATTTTTGATGCGGAGTGCTACTTGGCATAATTTCAATGTAATTCTTCTTACTTGTGATATGAATATTCAGATCTGAAAGATTCAAGACAAAAGTTCATATTGACATAAAAATAATAATACTTCAAGCATACTAATCAAAGCAATCATGTCTTCTCAAAATAGCATGGCAAAAGAAAGTTCATCCCTACAAAATCATATACTTAGGCTATGCTTCATTTTCATCACACAAAGATGTTCCCAACTTCTATACCCCCGATGGCAAGCCAAGCAATTGTTTCATACTTAAATAATCTCAAACTTTTTCAACCTTCACGCAATACATGAGAGTGAGCCATGGATATAGCACTACGGGTGGAATAGAATATGATGATGGGGATTGTGTGGAGAAGACAAAAAAGGATAAAGTCTCACATTAACGAGGATAATCAACGGGCTATGGAGATGCCCATTAATTGATGTCAACATGAGGAGTAGGGATTGCCATGCAACGGATGCACTAGAGCTATGAATGCTCAATAAAAGAAAACTAGTGGGTGTGCATCCAACTCGCTTGCTCATGAAGACCTAGGGCATTTGAGGAAGCCCATCGTAGGAATATACAAGCCAAGTTCTATAATGAAAAACTCCCACTAGTATAAAAAGACAACTTATGAGACTCACTACATGAAGAACAAGGTGCTACTTTGAAGCACAATATATGAGACTCACTACATGAAGAACAAGGTGCTACTTTGAAGCACAAGTGTGGAAAAAGAGATAGTAGCATTGCCCTTTTTATTTATTTTCTTTTGGGGGGGGGGCTTTTTTTTGGCCTTTCCCTTTTTTGGGGGGAAATGCTCTAATAATGATGATCATCACCCTTCTATTGATTACAACATAAGGATTACAACTCGAAACTTAGAACAAGATATGACTCTATATGAATGCCTCCGGCGGTGTACCAGGATGGTTCAATGAATCAAGAGTGACATGTATGAAATAATGCATGGTGGCTTTGCCACAAATACGATGTCAACTACATGATCATGCAATGGCAATATGACAAAAGTAATGTATGTCATTAATATGATGATGGAAGTTGCATGGCAATATATCTCGGAATGGCTATGGAAATGCCATAATAGGTAGGTATGGTGGCTGTTTTGAGGAAGATATAAGGAGGTTTATGTGTGATAGAGCGTATCGTATCACGGGATTTGGATGCACCGGCGAAGTTTGCACCAACTCTCAAGGTGAGAAAGGGCAATGCACGGTACCGAAGAGGCTAGCAATGGCGGAAAGGTAAAAGTGTGTATAATCCATGGACTCAACATTAGTCAAAAGAACTCATATACTTATTGCAAAAATTTAGAAGTCATCAAAAATCAAGTACTACGCGCATGCTCCTAGGGGGATAGATTGGTAGGAAAAGACCATCGCTCGTCCCCGACCGCCACTCATAAGGATGCACAAGCCAGGTACACTTCATGTTTCAAATTTGTTACACAACTTTAACCATACGTGCATGCTACGGGACTTGCTAACTTCAACACAAGCATTCTTTAAATTCATAATCACCCAACTAGCATGACTTTAATATCACTACCTCCATATCTCAAAACAGTTATCAAGCATCAAACTTTTCTTAGTATTCAACACACTCATAAGAATTCTTACAAATCTTGAATACCAAGCATATTAGGATTATTTAAGCGAATTACCATGATATTAACGACTCTCAAAATAATCTAAGTGAAGCATGAGAGTTCATATATTTCTTCAAAATAAAACTACCACCATGCTCTAAAAGATATAAGTGAAGCACTAACAAACTACTCTGAAAGATATAAGTGAAGATCAATGATTAGTCAAATAATTATGCAACTATGTGAAGACTCTCCCATTTAATAATTTCAGATCTTGGTATTGTATTCAAACTGCAAGCAAAGCTAAAGAAAACTACATTGCAAGGATAGCACAACTCATGTGAAGAAGCAAAAACTTGGGCTCAACCGATACTAACCGATAGTTGTTGAAGAAGAAAGTTGGGATGCCTACCGAGGCATCCCCAAGCTTAGATGCTTGAGACTTCTTGAAATATTATCTTGGGATGCCATGGGAATCCCCAAGCTTGAACTTTAGTGTCTCCTTAATTCCTCTCATATCATGGTTTCTCTTTTTATCAAAAGCTTCATTCACAACAAACTCAACAAGAACTCGTGAGATAGGTTAGTATAAACCAATGCAAAACCTTATCATTTTCTACTGTAAAAAATCACTAAAATTATTATTCAACATTTCATACTAAATGCCTCTGCATATTTAATACTCCTATCTTCAAATAGAATCATTAAACAAGCAAACATATGCAAACAATGCAAACATAACAGCAATCTGCCAAAACAGTATAGTCTGTAAAGAATGCAGGAGTATCAATACTTCCCTAACTCCAAAAATTATGAACTAAAATTCCCACTGTAGTAAATTTATCATAGCTCATTATGCAAAACATTTCAACATTATACCATTCTCTGTATTTTCTAGGGAATTTTTGCAACAGCGGTAAACTTTCTGTTTTCAAACAGCAACATGTATACTAGCAAAATAAGCATGGCAAAGGCTATCCTTGACTTTTTTATTGAAACTAAAGATGCAAAACATTAATCTAATTAACAGAATTCAAATACTAACAAGATAAAATGATGCTCCAAGCAAAACACATATCATGTGGTGAATAAAAATATAGCTCCAAGTAAAGTTACCGATGAACGAAGACGAAAGAGGGGATGCCTTCCGGGGCATCCCCAAGCTTAGGCTCTTGGTTGTCCTTGAATATTACCTTGGGGTGCCTTGGGCATCCCCAAACTTAGGCTCTTGCCACTCCTTGTTCCATAGTCCATCGAATCTTTACCCAAAACTTGAAAACTTCACAACACAAAACTTAACAGAAAACTCATAACCTCCGTTAGTGAAAGAAAACAAAACCACCACAAAGGTACTGTAATGAACTCATTATAAATTCATATTGGTATAATATCTACTGTATTCAAACTTATCTATGGTTCATACAATCCGATACTACTCATAGATTCATCAAAATAAGCAAACAACACATAGAAAACAGAATCTGTCAAAAACAGAACAGTGTGTAGTAATCTGTATCAAACGTATACTTACGGAACTCAAAAAATCCTACCACATTAGGAAGTCCTAAGAAATTTGTGTACCAATCCGGAGCAAAATGAATCAGATCAGAAGCATGTTTCGGTGAATTAACAAAACTAATTTACTGGGTGCAAAAGTTTCTGATTTTCAGCAGGATCAACACAACTATCACCGTAAGCTATCCTAAAGGTCTTACTTGGCACTTTATTGAAACAAAACCTATAAAACATGATTACTACATTAGCATAATCATGTGTACACACAAAAACAGTAAGGATAAATATTGGGTTGTCTCCCAACAAGCGCTTTTCTTTAATGCCTTTCTAGCTAGGCATGATGATGACAATGATGCTCACATAAAAGATAAGAATTGAAACATAGCGGGAGCATCATGAAGCATATGACTAGCACATTTAACTCTAACCCACTTCCTATGCATAGGGATTTTGTGAACAAACAACTTATGGTAACAATAATCAACAAGCATAGGAAGGTAAAACAAGCATAGCTTCAAGATTTTAAGCACATAGAGAGGAAACTTGATATTATTGCAATTCATACAAGCATATATTCCTCCCTCATAATAATATTCAGTAGCATCATGAATGAATTCAACGATATAACCAGAACCTAAAGCATTCTTTTCATGATCTACAAGCATAGAAATTTTACTACTCTCCTCATAAGCAAAATTCTTCTCATGAATAGTAGTGGGAGCAAACTCAACAAAATAACTATCATATGATTTAAAATTAGCATCAAGATGACAAGTTTCATGGTTATCATTATTCTTTAAAGCATACGTGTCATCACAATAATCATCATAGATAGGAGGCATGCTTTCATCATAGTAAATTTGCTCATCAAAGCTTGGGGGACAAAAAATATCATCTTCATCAAACATAGCTTCCCCAAGCTTGTGGCTTTGCATATCATTAGCATCATGGATGTTCAAGGAATTCATACTAACAACATTGCAATCATGCTCATCATTCACATATTTTATGCCAAGCATTCTATGTAATTCACACATTGCAATCATGCTCATCATTCACGAAAGACATTAAAAAGATGAAGCATATGAGGCATCCTTAATTCCAATTTTTAGTTTTCTTTTATAAACTAAACTAGTGCTAAAACAAGAAACAAAAAGATTCGATTGCAAGATCTAAAGATATACCTTCAAGCACTCACCTCCCCGGCAACGGTGCCCGAAAAGAGCTTAGTTGACGGGGTGTGAGTGAGTGCCCTTTACCTAGCCTCCCCGGCAACGGCGCCAGAAAAGAGCTTGATGTCTACTACACAACCTTCTTCTTGTAGACATTGTTGGGCCTGCAAGTGCACAGGTTTGTAGGACAGTAGGAAATTTCCCTCAAGTGGATGACCTAAGGTTTATCAATTCGTAGGAGGCGTAGGATGAAGATGGTCTCTCTCAAACAACCCTGCAACCAAATAACAAAGAGTCTCTTGTGTCCCCAACACACCCAATACAATGGTAAATTGTATAGGCGCACTAGTTCGGCGAAGAGATGGTGATACAAGTGCAAAATAGATAGTAGATATAGGTTTTTGTAATCTGAAATAATAAAAACAGCAAGGTAACTAAAGATAAAAGTGAGCGTAAATGTTATTGCAATGATACGAAACAAGGTCTAGGGTTCATACTTTCACTAGTGCAAGTTCTCTCAACAATAATAACATAGATAGATAATATGACAAGCCCTCAACATGCAACAAAGAGTCACTCCAAAGCCACTAATAGCGGAAAACAAACATAGAGATTATGGTAGGGTACGAAATCACCTCAAAGTTATTCTTTCGGATCGATCTATAAAAGAGTTCGTACTAGAATAACACCTTAAAACACAAATCAACCAAAACCCTAATGTCACCTAGATACTCCATTGTCACCTCAAGTATCCGTGGGCATGATTATACGATATGCATCACGCAATCTCAGATTCATCCAACCAACATAAAAGTACTTCAAAGAGTGCCCCAAAGTTTCTACCGGAGAGTCAAGAACGTGTGTCAACCCCTATGCATAGGTTCCCAATGTCACGAAACCCGCAAGTTGATCACCAAAACATACATCAAGTGGCACATGATATCCCATTGTCACCACAGATAATCACGGCAAGACATACATCAAGTGTTCTCATAAAGACTCAATCCGATAAGATAACTTCAAAGGGGAAACTCAATTCATCACAAGAGAGTAGAGGGGGAGAAACATCATAAGATCCAACTACAATAGCAAAGCTCAGGATACATCAAGATCGTGCCATAGAGGGAACACGAGAGAGAACACGAGAGAGAGAGAGAGAGATCAAACACATAGCTAGTGGTACATACCCTCAGCCCCGAGGGTGAACTACTACCTCCTCATCATGGATAGCGCCGGGATGATGAAGATGGCCACCGGTGAAGGATTCCCCCTCCAGCAAGGTGCCGGAGCGGGCTCCCGAGAGGTTTTTGGTGGCTACAGAGGCTTACGGCAGCGCAACTCCCAGTCTATCTTCTGTTCTGGAAGTTTTAGGGTACGTAGGTATATATGGGTGAAAGGAGTACGTCGGTGGAGCTACGGGGGCCCCACGAGGCAGGGGGCGCGCCCTAGGGGGTGGGCGCGCCCCCCACCCTCGTGAGCACCTCCCGTATCTTCTGACATGGGGTCCAAGTCCATCAGGTGGGTTTCCTTCCAAAAATAACTTCTCCAGTTGATTTCGTTCCGTTTTTACTCCGTCTGATATTCCTTTTCCTCGAAACACTGAAATAGGCATAAAACAGCAAATCTGGGTTGGGCCTCCGGTTAATAAGTTAGTCCTAAAAATAATATAAAAGTGGATAATAAAGCCCAAAATTGCCCAAAACAGTAGATAATATAGCATGGTGCAATTAAAAATTATAGATATGTTGGAGACGTATCACCATCCAATGACTGTCGTGCTTCTTCAATCTCTGCTCTTCATGCTCCAGACGCTCAAACAGGCGCCGACGGGACTGCCTGCTCCCTCCTCCCACGGCCGTCTATGCTACCGCGCAGGCATCACGGCCCCACTGTACTCCCATCGCTGGCCTAGCCATCCCTCTACTGAGCCACACCTGCTGTTATTCTCCGGGGATGGCAAACGAACCAGTAAACCCTCGTACTCCTCCGTGTGGGAAACATCTGCCATGTATTCCCTGGCTCCGTGTTGTTCCCTTCCTAGGCCTCGCCGTCGTCCACCGCCCTGGTGCTCTCGGCGCGGCCTGGTCAACGTGGTCAATGAACGACATCCATCGGAACTGGACTGTACGTGGAGAGGCTGACAGCTGGGTCCACGTCCGCACGCAAGGAAATGCCTCCTTATTACGCGCAAAATAATGATTCCTCCACCTGACAGCTAGGACCCACAGGGCCTCTGTATTTCGCGAAAAAATGTTCCCCCCGCTGATAGGTCGGACCCACCAGCTATATCTTCGCACGCAAGGAAGTGCCTCCTTATTACGCCCAAAAAAATGAATACCCCCTACTAGCTGGGACCCACCATATTGTTGGGATGACTTGTGGGCCTACTAAGTTGACTGGGACGGAGGGCTTTGTCAACTTAGTCAATACTCCAGCGACCGTATGATGTCCATCCAACGGCCATAGTGCTTCTTCAACCTCTGGTCTTCTTGCTCCAGCCGCCCAAAGCAGTGCCGGTCGTGCCGCCTGCTCCTACCTCCCATGGCCGGCTATGCTACCGCGGAGGCCTCACCGCCCCCATACTACTCCCACCACTGGCCAGGCCATCCTTCCACTCACCCACACCCCCTGTTATTCTGCGGCAATGACAGCCTCACACTGCAGCCGAACCAGTGAACCCTCGTACTCCTCTCCACGTGGGAATCCACTGCCGCGTCTTCCCCGGCTCCGTGTCGTCCCCTTCCTAGGCCTCGCCGTCGTCCACCATCGTGGTGCTCTCGGAGCGGTGTGGTCAATGTGGTCAATGACCGACTTCCATCGGAAGAGTACTGTACATGGAGAGGCTGATGGCTGGGTCCATGGTAGCCGCAAGGAAGTGCCTCCTTATTACGCGGAAAATAATTATTCCTCCACCTAATAGCAGGGACCCACCGAACGGGCCACCAGTATTTCTCGAAAAAAATGTTTCCCCCTGACTGTTGGGACCCATTGGACGGGCCACCGTATTTCACGAAAAAACGTCCCCGCCCGCTGTCAGCTCGGACCCACCGGAAGTGCCTCCTTATTATGCACAAAAAATGAATACTCCCCCTGCTAGCTGGGACCTACCTTGGTGGGAGGCTGCCTTGTGGGCCTACTAAGTTAATGGGGACGGAGGGCTTTGTCAACTTAGTCAATATGAACGATTTTAGCTCCAGTGACCGTACGATGTCCATCCAACAGCCATAGTGCTTCTTCAACCTCTGGTCTTCTTGCTCCAACCGCCCAAAGCAACGCCAGTCGCACTGCATGCTCCTGCCTCCCGTGGCCAGCTGTGCTGCCGCGGAGGCCTCACCGCCCCCTACTATTCCCAACGCTGGCCAGGCCCTGCGGCGACAGCAGCCTCACACCGCAGCCGAACCAGTGAACCCTCGTACTCCTCTCCGCGCGGGCTTCCACTGTCGTGTCTTCCCCGGCTCCTCGTCATCCCCTTCATATGCCTCGCCGTCGTCCATCGCCCTGGTTCTCTCCACACGGCGTGGTCAACATGGTCAAGGAACGACTTCCATCGGAAGAGGACTATACGTGGAGAGGCTGACAGCTGGGTTCACGGCGGCCGCAAGAAAGTGCCTCCTTATTACGCGCAAAATAATTATTCCTCCACCTGACAGCAGGGACCCACCGGACGGGCCACCGTATTTCATGAAAAAAACATTTCCCCCTGACTGGTGGGACCCACCAGCTACACCTTTGCACCCAAGGAAGTGCGTTCGGGCAAAAAAAAACGATTCGCCCCCCTGACTGCTGGGACCTACCAGCTACATCTTCGCACGCAAGGAAGTGCCTGACAGTCAGGACCCACCTGGTCGAAGCGTACGTAGCATTGTCATTCTGGTCGCGAACGTGTACGTACATACTAGTCGATGTAGAGGCGCGCATGTGTCATAGTAGAGGTGCGCACGTAGCATGTACACGTACGTACAACGGCCAGGGTGCAAGAAAGAAAATACGGCCACGTACGTACATACGGGCGGGGTCTCGAACGCCTACTCGCGCATACATACGGCTAGGGCTCATGTACATGGCTGGGTCGGAACGGAGAAACTGAGTCGTCGTCGTGTTCATGGGGAGGCAACGGAATGCGTCGTGTTCATCGGGAGGCAACGGAATGCATCGTGTTCATCAGAGGCAATGGAACGCGTGGGAGCCAACCGGCTTGGATGGAATAGGCGATGGAAACAAGGCCTGGTGTACCACAGAACGGAAGAAACGGCCTTGTGTTCGACCGGTCACGTTCAAAACGGGATCCTGTTTATCGGGAGGGGTCTGGCATACCGCAAAACGGAGGAAACGGACTTGTGTTGGACCTCCTACGGTCGAAACAGGGTCCTGTTGATCGGGAGGGGTGTGGCGTACCGCAAAACGGACGAAACGGACTTGTGTTGGAGCACTACGGTCGAGATGGGGGTCATGTTCATCGGGAGGGGTGTGGCGTACCGCAAAACGGGACTCCACGGGATACTGTTCATCTCCACCATCGACCTCCTCTAGCCTCCACGGGCTACTGTTCATCCACCGTCGACCTCCTTCAGCCTCCATGGGCTACTGTTCATCCACCGTCGACCTCCTCTAGCCTCCACCTGCGACTGTTCATCCACAGGCTCCTGTTCATCCAGCCTCCACCGCGTGCTACTCCACCGACTACTGCTCAACCACCCCTCTCCATGGGCTCTTGTTCAACCACCCCTCCACGGGCTACTATTCATCCGCCCCTCCATCGTCTACTGTTCATCCAGCCCTCCATGGGGTCGTCCGATTCATCCAGCCCTCCATGGGGTCGTCCTGTTCATCAAGCCCTCCATGGGGTCCTGTTCATCCAGCCCCAACCGGCTCGATCGATCGGGGTCCTGTTCATCCAGAGGCAACGCCACGGGGTCCTGTTCAAC
>NC_057813.1:251169232-251201287 GCF_018294505.1 Triticum aestivum
CTCCTGCGACGCTCACTGTTCATCCATAGGCAGCATCGATCGGCTTCAGTTAGCAGCAGTAGCGAAGGAATCACTCGATCGCTCGGGTTCAGTAACGTGTAGCCTGCAGTGCAATCGCTCGGGTTCAGTTAGTCGATGCCTCACTTGGGTTCAGTTAGAGCCCAACGCCTTGCACACACGCGCGTACGTGTATGAGAGAAACACGCATCGCTCGGCCCCGACCACCCACCGTAACCGGGAACTCCCCGAAATTTTCCTCGCCCTTGCTTGTACCATGGTTTTTTCCGTCATGGACGGCCCAAAGAATGTCATGCAGCTGCGTCTCCGGCCCGCCCAGGACAAAAAGCCCATTTTCTGTCATGATTTTTTGTCATAGAAGTAGGAGCCCACCACATCTATGATGATACCGGGTTTTGTCACAATTATCATCATACAAGTGTCATAAGTATGACAGAAAAAAAATTCGTTCGGCCCAAAACGTCACGGATGTGTCTTTTTTTGTAGTGTACTACCACCAGCTATTGCAAGGACTCGTCATCGCCACCGTTGACGTGCAAAGACCATGGCACCCCTACAAATCTTGTCGGCGGGCGCTGCAACGCAATGTCCCTCATGGTGGTGACCACGGGCGCTGCCGCCTGCAATTCTCGGCGGCGGCGGCGGTGATGACCCACAAGTATATGGGGTCAATTGTAGCCTTTTCGATAAGTAATAGTGTCGAACCCAACGAGGAGTAGAAGGAAATGACAAGTGGTTTTCAGCAAGGTCATGTCTGCAAGTGCTAAAATTGTAAGTAGCGGAGTAGTTTGATAGCAAGATAATTTGTAACGAGCAAGTAACAACAGTAGTAACAAAAGTGTAGCAAGGTAGCCCAATCCTTTGGAGGCAGAGGACAAGCCAAAACGGTCTCTTATGATAAGCAAAGTGTTCTTGAGGGTACATGGGAATTTCATCTAGTCACTTTCATCATGTTGGCTTAATTCGTGTTCGCTACTTTGATAATTTGATATGTGGGTGGAATGGTGCTTAGGTGTTTTTCTTACTTGAACAAACCTCCTACTTATGATTAACCCTCTCGCAAGTATCCGCAACTACGAGAAAAGTATTAAGAATAAATTCTAACCATATCATTAAACTTTTGGATCCAATCGGTCCCTTACGGAATAGCGCATAAACTTGGGTTTAAGCTTCTGTCAATCTCGTAACCCACCATATAATAACTACTCCACAATGCATTCCCTTAGGCCCAAATATGGTGAAGTGCCATGTAGTCGACGTTCACATGACACTACTAAGAGAATGACAACATACATATCATCAAAATATCGAACACATATCAAGTTCACATGATTACTTGCAACATGATTTCTCCTGTGACCTCAAGAACGAAAGTAACTACTCACAAATGATAATCATGCTCAAGATCAGAGGGGTATTAAATAGCATAATGGATATGAACATATAATCTTCCACCAAATAAACCATATAGTAATCAACTACAAGATGTAATCAACACTACTAGTCACCCACACACACCAATCTATAGTTCTAGTACAAAGATTGAACACAAGAGATGAACTAGGGTTTGGGAGGAGTTGGTGCTGTTGAAGATGTTGATGAAGATAGCCCTCCCCAAGATGGGACTTGTTGGTGATGATGATGACGATGATTTCCCCCTCCGGGAGGGAAGTTCCCCTAGCGGAATCGCTCCACCGGAGGGCAAACGTGCTCCTGCCCAAGTTCCGCCTCGAGGCGGCGGTGCTTCGTCCCGAAAGTCCTCTTCTTATTTTTTCTAGGTCAAAATGACTTATATACCAGAAGAGGGGCACCAGAGCTGGGCCGAGGAGGGAAGCACCCACCTGGGCATGCCTGGGCCTCCTGGTGCGTCCCACGTGGGTTGTGCCCACCTGGTGCCCCACCTCTGGTACTTATTTGATCCAATAATACTTAAATAATCCATATAAAATCCTCGAGAAGTTTCGTCTCATGTGGAGTTGCGCAGAATAGGTAGCTTGACATAGCTTTTTCAGGTCCAGATTTCCAGCTGCCAGAATTCTCCCCCTTTGTGAATACCTTGCATATTATGAGATAAAAGGCATTAGAATTACTCTAGAAAGCATTATTATACAATAAAACAACATAAATAATAGTAGGAAAACATGATGCAAAATGGACGTATCAACTCCCCCAAGCTTAGACCTCACTTGTCCTCAAGCGAAAACCAGAATAAAAAAACATGTTCACATGCTTAGAGAGAGAGAGGTGTCGATATAAACAAAAATACGGACATAGCAGCAGCATGTAACTTATTATAACAGCAACAAACTTTAACATAAAACTTTTATCATAAAACTTTTATCACAAGCTTCTCATGAACAAGTGACAATTCATCACAACATCAAAGTATAAAGCATAAATTCTATTGGAAACCAACAAACTATGTTCTTAGTCAATTTTGCAACTACAATTCATCATCTTTTCAGGAAGGGTCACATATTGGAGCCTTTAGGCAAATCCACATACTCAACCATCATATAGTATTATATGATTGCTAACACTTACCGCGTACACATGAGCAAAACGTTTCAACCGGACACATAGAAAGATAGGGGATAATAGTTTCGCCTCCCAACGCACTCACCTCAAGGGTAATGTCAACAATAATAACTCATGCTACCCATATTCAACTGGATATATGTGCCTAGATCTTTCCTCACCACATGATGCTTGCCAAAGGAGAAAATAAAAAGGAATAGAAAGAAGAACTTTGACTTGCATGAAAGTAAATACATGAAAATAAAAGATAGGCACTTTGTAGAGGGAATCAGAGGTTGCCATGCGCTTTTTGTTTGTATGCTCCACCCCTTAGTGCATGAGATTTCCCCTTGTTATGGCAACCTTTATTATGCAGTCTATCGCTTTTATTCTTCACCATCACAAGTTCGTACAACGCTCAATTTTCCCTTACACTAAATGATCTCACACTTTTAGAAGCAATTTTTATTGCCCTTTTTGCACCGGTGACAACTTACTTGAAGGATCTTACTCAACCATAGGTAGATATGGTGGACTCTCAAACAAGATTTGGGTTTAAGGGTTTTGGATGCACAAGTAGTATCTCTACTTAGTGTGCAGTTTTTGGCTAGCAAAGATAGGGGCAAGCACCACATATTGAAGGATCTATGACAATATAACTTCTATGTGAATATGAACAAACATAAATCATTAAGTTGTCTTCCTTGTCCAACGTCAACAATTTTGGCATATAATATTTTGATGGGTGCTCACAGTCATAAAAGATTTCCAGGATAGTATATTTATATGTGAATCTTCTCTTCCCTTATTAACTTTTTTATGAGTTGCATCATTGACCAATGCTATGTTTGGCAATCTACAATAATTTTTTCTACTAATACTTTTCGTTGTGTAATGTCATCACCTACCATAAGATTAGCATATGATATTTTTCTTTTATTTCCTTTCTTTTTATTGAAACAAGAAAGTAAAGAAGGCAAAACTCAAACTAAACTTTATTATATATCTCGCACACAATTGCAAAGATTGATCACTAAGCAAACTCTTGAAAAGAAAGGATCAAACTAAACTTTTATTCATCTAATAGCAAAAGATAACCATGGATCGAACTAAGAAAGTAAAGGCAAAAGATAGTGGATATGATACGATACCGGGGCACCTCCCCCAAGCTTGGCGAAAGCCAAGGGGAGTGCCCATACCCGATACTCAGTTTTCTTTTGGTGGTGAAGAAGGAGGCAGTGGTGATGAAGTAGAAGCGATCCGGTCTTTAAGGACCAAGAGACTCTCCAATCTTCGGATGACGCATCGCAGGGAAGCGATGTGCTCCATATGCAGAATATTTTCACGAGTGAGATACTTATTTTGTATACGAAACATTTCAATGATCCTAAAGGCTGCAATCTCAATGGAGGTAAGATGAGCATAGTAGGGTTTAAGGATATCTTCCTCTTCCTCATCGGCAGGCAAAGCTTGCTTGTCCATCGGCACTTCATCTCTGGTGGACTCCTTACTCTTGTCCTCCTTAGATGCTCCAACGAGGTCTTCTCTCTTCAGCTTGATCTTCATGAACCAAGCATCCTCTTCCATATGATTAAGGGGAGAAGAAGACATGATGCCTAGCTCAACAGATCTGACAGAAGACAACAAGAAAAGAAAACAGGAGATTTATCCGTGATATGGAGCAAGCAGAACGGAAGAAAAACGGAGTCCGAAAAGTACCCGAGGTGGGCACAACCCACCTGGGTGCGCCTGGCATGCCAGGCGCGCCCTGGTGTATTGTGCCCACCAGGGTCACTTTCCTCGAAGTTTCTTATTTTCCTAATTTTCTAAATATTCCAAAACTTACAAAAAATATTTTTGCGGATTTTTTGGAGTATGTTTACTTACCGTATCATGTACCTCCCTTTTTTTCATGATTCTGGAGTGTTTCAGAAGGTTTCCTTTATGTGTTCTTCCGGTGTCAAAGTTTGGATAATATTGCTTTCAACATTAATGGGCGTACCTGAGATATAGTGTTTTATTCGTTGCCCATTGACAACCTTTGGGTTAGTACCTTCAACATTATTTATTTTGATAGCTCCGGACCGATAGACCTCCTTGATGACATAGGGTCCTTCCCATTTGGAGAGGAGTTTTCCTGCAAAGAATCTGAAATGAGAGTTGTAAAAAGAACATATTATCCAACTTTGAACTCACACTTTTGGATTCTTTTGTCATGCCATCTTTTAACTTTTTCTTTGAATAACTTAGCATTTTCATAAGCCTAGATTTCCATTCATCTAATGAGCTAATATCAAATAAACTCTTCTCACCAGCAAGTTTGAAATCATAATTGAGTTCTTTAATTGCCCAATATGCTTTATGTTCTAACTCAAGAGGCAAATGACAAGCTTTTCCATAAACCATTTTATATGGAGACATACCCATAGGATTTTTATAAGCTGTTCTATACCCCAACGTGCATCATCTAATTTCTTAGACCAATTCTTACGGGACCTATTGACAGTCTTTTGTAAGATTAGTTTTATTTCTCTATTTCTAAGTTCAACTTGACCACTAGACTGAGGATGATAAGGTGATGCAATTCTATGGTTAACATCATACTTAGCACGCATTTTGCGGAAAGCACCATGAATAAAGTGTGAACCACCATCAGTCTTTAAATATCTAGGGACTCCAAACCTTGGGAAAATAACTTCCTTAAGCATTTTAATAGAGGTGTTGTGATCAACACTACTGGTTGAAATAGCTTCTACCCACTTAGTAACATAATCAACAGGAACCAAAATATGTGTGTACCCATTAGAGAAAGGAAAAGGTCCCACGAAATCAAATCCCCAAACATCAAATGGTTCAACAACAAGTGAATAATTCATAGGCATTTCTTGACGCTTACCGATATTACCTATTCTTTGGCATTCATCACAAGACGAGATAAACTTACGGGCATCCTTGAAGAGAGTAGGCCAATAAAAACCAGATTGCAATACCTTATGAGTGGTTCTGTCTCCCGCATGATGTCCTCCATAAGCTTCGGAGTGACATTTCCGTAGGATTTGTTCCTGTTCATGCTCAGGTACACAACGTATAATAATACCATCTACTCCTTCTTTATAAAGATGCGGGTCATCCCAAAAGTAATGTCTTAAATCATAGAAGAACTTTTTCTTTTGTTGGTATGTAAAGCTAGGTAGTATGTATTTAGCAACAATATAATTAGCATAGTCAGCATAACAAGGTGTACTATTAGAAACATTTATTGCAGCTAGTTGTTCATTAGGAAAGCTATCATTAATAGGTTGTGGGTCATCAAGAATATTTTCAAGCCTAGACAAGTTATTGGCTACGGGGTTCTCTTCTCCTTTCCTATCAATGATATGCAAATCAAATTCCTGTAGCAAAAGAACCCACCTAATGAGTCTAGGTTTAGCATCCTTCTTTTCCATAAGATATTTTATAGTAGCATGGTCGGTGTGAATAGTCACTTTAGAATCAACAATGTAAGATCTGAATTTATCACAAGCAAACACCACTGCTAAGAATTCTTTTTCAGTAGTAGCATAGTTTCGTTGAGCACTGTTTAGAGTTTTACTAGCATAATGAATAACATTTAGTTTCTTATCAACTCTTTGTCCTAGAACCACACCAATAGCATAATCACTAGCATCACACATAATCTCAAAAGGCAAGTTCCAATCAGGTGGTTGAACAACAGGTGCAGTAATTAAGGCTTTCTTTAGTGTGTCAAAGGCTTCCAAACAATCATCATCAAACACAAAGGTAATATCCTTTTGCAAAAGATTCGTAAGAGGCCTAGAAATTTTAGAAAAGTCTTTGATAAACCTCCTATAGAAACCAGCATGACGAAGGAAACTACAAATACCTTTGCTAGCTTCCGGACATGGCATTTTCTCAATTGCATCAACCTTGGCTTTGTCCACCTCAATGCCTCTTTCAGAAATTTTATAGCCCAAAACAATACCTTCATTAACCATAAAGTGGCACTTCTCCTAATTCAAGACAAGATTTGTTTGTTCACATCTCTGCAAAACTCGATCAAGATTGCTTAAACAATCATCAAAAGACTTCCCATAAACAGAAAAATCATCCATGAAAAGCCCAACAATTTTTTCACAAAAATCAGAGAATATAGTAGTCATACATCTTTGAAAGGTAGCAGGTGCATTACATAGACCAAAAGACATACGTCTATAAGCAAAAGTTCCAAAAGGACAAGTAAAAGTGGTCTTTTCTTGATCAAGTTGTAAAACATGTATTTGTGAAAAACCAGAATATCCATCAAGGAAGCAAAAATGTGTGTGCTTAGATAATCTTCCTAACATTTGATCGATAAAAAGGCAGAGGGTAATGATCTTTTCTAGTTGCTTTGTTTTAATTTTCTATAATCAATTACCATCCTATAGCCCGTGACAATTCTTTGTGGAATGAGCTCATTCTTATCATTAGGAACAATAGTAATACCTCCCTTCTTAGGGACACAATGAACAAGACCTACCCATCTACTATCAGCTATACGATTGATTATACCTGCTTCCAGAAGTTTCAATATTTCCATTCTTACCACTTCTTTCATCTTCGGATTTAACCGACGTTGGTGATCAACAACGGGTTTAGCATCAGGTTCCATATTAATCTTGTGCTGACATAGAGTGAGACTAATGCCCTTAAGATCATCAAGAGTATATCCAATAGCAGCTTTGTGCTTCCTTAGAACTTTCAATAATATTACTTCTTCATGTTCTGAAAGGTTAGAACTAATAATAACAGGATATATCTTTTTCTCATCAAGATAAGCATATTTCAAAGTGTTCGGCAATTGTTTTAATTCAAACACAGGATCACTGAGGGAGTCCTGGATTAGGGGGTGTCCGGATAGCCGAACTATCACCGTTGGCCGGACTCCTGGACTATGAAGATACAAGATTGAAGACTTCATCCCGTGTCCGGATGGTATTTTCCTTGGCGTGGAAGGCAAGCTTGGCGATACGGATATGTAGATCTCCTACCATTGTAACCGACTCTCTGTAACCCTAACCATCTTCAGTGTCTATATAAACCGGAGGGTTTTAGTCCGTAGGACAAACAACAATCATACCATAGGCTAGCTTCTAGGGTTTAGCCTCTTTGATCTCGTGGTAGATCTACTCTTGTACTACCCATATCATCAATATCAATCAAGCAGGAGTAGGGTTTTACCTCCATCGAGAGGGCCCGAACCTGGGTAAAAACATCGTGTCCCTTGTCTCCTGTTACCATCCGCCTAGACGCACAGTTTGGGACCCCCTACCCGAGATCCACCGGTTTTGACACCGACATTGGTGCTTTCATTGAGAGTTCCTCTGTGTCATCATCTTTAGGCCCGATGGCTCCTCCGATCATCAACAACGATGCGGTCTAGGGTGAGACTTTTCTCCCCGGACAGATCTTTGTATTCGGCGGCTTTGCACTGAGGGCCAATTCGCTTGGCCATCTGGAGCAGATTGGAAGCTACGCCCCTGGCCATCAGGTCAGATTTGGAAGTTTGAACTATACGGCTGACGTCCGCGGTGACTTGATCTTCGACGGGTTCGAGCCACAGCCGAGCGCGCCGCACTATCACGATGGGCATGATCTAGCTCTGCTGCCGGACAGTGCCCTGGAGGCCGCACAAGTATCCGCTCTGACCCTTAGCTCAGAACCGACTGCGCCGACCGAGGACGGGTGGCTGGACACCGCCTCGGGGGCTGCTATCTCTATGGCGATGGAGCCGAATACTATCCCTGTCCTTTGCAAGGCTCATAACTCCAAGGTACCGAACTCCTCTCGGGACGCCTCTCCAGACTCCGGACCTTCCGTGCCCCTGCCAATCCAGCCCGATTGGGCGCCGGTCATGGAGTTCACCGCCGCGGACATCTTTCAGCACTCGCCCTTTGGTGACATCCTGAATTCACTAAATCTCTCTCTTTATCAGGAGAGTCCTGGCTGGACCACGATCAGGAAGGCTGGGATGCGGACGACGAAGAAATTCAAAGCCCACCCACCACCCACTTCGTAGCCACTGTCGAAAGTTTAAACGACGTGCTCGACTTTGACTCCGAAGACATCGACGGTACGGACGACGATGCAGGAGATAAGCATGAACCAGCACCTATAAGGCACTGGACAACCACCTCATCTCACGATGTATACATGGTGGACACACCTAAAGGAAGCGACGACGAGGAACAACGGGACACCACGAGGGATCATTCCCTTGAAAAACAGTCAAAATAGCGACGTAAGCGCCACTCAAAATCCCGCCTCGACAAAGACAACAGCCATACAGACCCAGCCATAGAGCAGGGCGAACCGGTGGACGACGAACATGCCATCGCGCAACCGTCCGAACAAGACAACCTGGATAAACAATCCGTCCCCAGCGAAGATAACAGTCCGGACGATCTCACGCCGGACAAGTTACAGGAGCAGAAGAACCTCCACAAAAGGCTCGTCGCCACTGCACATAGCCTGAAAAAGCAGAAGCAGAAGCTCAAAACAGCAGAAGATGCACTCAGAATCAGATGGAGCAAAGTACTCGACACCGCAGACAAATACGGCGACAGTCGCCGAACAAAGAGCTACCCAAAGCAAAAACTACTGCCAGAATTTGATGAGGAGGCCGTAGAGCCACCACAATCAAAGAAAAAGAAGACCACACGGTCGGATAGATGACCCCATGGCAAACATAGAGCGGCAAACGGTGCCGCACACAAGCCGGCCCGCGATCCGCACACGGATTCACATCAAAAAGATGGCCCAGTTAGATCCATCTACGGGCCAAGGAAGCAAGCTCTTGTAAGCAAAGCAACATGTCAAGTATCCGAATATTACGGTACACCTAAATACAGGGGTGCCGCACATCCCCTATGTTTCACCGATGAGGTTCTGGATTATGAATTTCCAGCGGGATTCAAGCCCGTAAACATAGAGGCATACGACAGAACAACAGACCCCGGAGTCTGGATTGAGGATTACATCCTCCACATACACATGGCTAGAGGAGATGACCTCCACGCCATAAAATACCTACCCCTCAAGCTCAAAGGGCCAGCCCGGCATTGGCTCAAAAGCCTCCCCGAAAACACCATTGGAAGTTGGGAAGAGCTCGAGGATGCTTTTCCGGCAAATTTTCAAGGGACCTATGTCCGACCTCCGGATGCAGACGATTTAAGTCACATAACTCAACAACCCGGAGAGTCAGCCCGAAAATTCTAGAACAGATTCCTCACTAAAAAGAACCAAATAGTCGACTGTCCGGACGCCGTAGCCTTAGCAGCTTTCAAACACAACGTCCGAGACGAATGACTCGCCAGACACCTCGGCCAAGAAAAGCCAAGAACAATGGCCACATTAACAAGCCTCATGACCCGCTCTTGCGCGGGAGAGGATAGCTGGCTGGCAAGATGCCGTACCAGCGACCCAAGTACATCTGAAGTCAGGGATGGAAACGGGAAACCGCGACGCAGCAAGGACCAGCGCCGGACCAAGGGAAACAACCTGAAGAGCACGGCAGTCAACACCGGATTCAAAAGCTCTCGGCAGAATCATAAAAAACTGCCCCTTAAGGATAAAAGCGACAAGCTATCTAACTTAAACAAAATCCTGGACAAGGTATGCCAAATCCACAGTACCCCCGGGAAGCCTGCAAATCATACCCACAGAGGTTGTTGGGTCTTCAAGCAGTCCGGCAAACTCAACGCCGAACACAAGGGGCTCGACACACCAAGCGAGGACGATGACGAACCCCACAAGCAGAGCACCCGAAAACAAAAGAATTTCCCACAAGAAGTCAAAACAGTAAACTCACTTTACGTGACAAAAGGGAAAAACATGACGGCGCCCATAAAGATACGCGCCAAACGGCCTATCCCAGAGGAGTCCCGCCAATGGTTGTCAAAACCAATCACCTTCGACCATCAAGATTACTCTCGAAGTATCCGGAATGCAGGATGGACTGCCTTGATATTAGATCCGGTAATCGACGGACTCCAATTTTCACAAGTCCTAATGGACGGCGGCAGTGATCTAAACCTGCTATATCAGGACACAATCCGCAAAATGGGGATAGACCCAACCAAAATTCGCCATAGCAACACTTCCTTTCAAGGGGTAATGCCAGGCCGATATGTCCATTGTACGGGCTCTTTATTGCTAGAAGTTATGTTCGGCTCACCCGACAACTTCTGCCGCGAAAAGTTAACCTTCCACCTCGTCCCATTTACAAGTAGTTATCAAACACTACTGGGACGTGAAGCTTTCGCCCGCTTTAATGCAATACCGCATTATGCATCCCTCACACTTAAAATGCCCGGTCCACGAGGCATAATCTCCTTAAAGGGAAATATCAAGTGTTCCTTGAGCGCGGAAGATTGTGTGACTGCCTCAACATCTACACACTAAACCGGCTTCAATAATGCAAGCACCTAAACAGGTCGTTCAGACCCCGGACACGATTAGACGAGTCCGACGTAAATATACAGGGGCTTACCAGCCGCACACCCCCGCACAAGGAGCTCCGCGCTTATACAACAAGAGACAATAAAGCTCAATTTTATTAATTTTCTGAAATGTACTTTGTTTGTTTAATATAACGTACATTTTCGCACGATATTTTTTCAACTAAGTTCCTCTCTTTTACAGATGAACACCATGCGACACCCGTCCAGGATACGACACAATAGAGACACAGGCGCAGACATGCAGCAGGGACCCGTTGCAAGGATTCTTTTCAGATTAAGACCCTGCATAAACCTTTTTTACTGTCTCTTGTTGATACACATCCCCTAGTTTCCTACTATAACCAAGGAGGAGGCTGGCGTCTTGGCATAGGCCACATCAGAATTTTGCGCGTACCTGGACACCAGGGGTTTATTACCAAGGGCGTTGTTCGGCCCATTTTCATGAAGACCAAATACCTTAGGGAGTGTTCGGTGTCTCGAGTTAGGCCTTATATGCATCAGCTCCGAATCATGTCTTTGGTCAAATGTTGGGTTTGCCCGACTCCTGTGTTTTGCTGCCTTATGTTCCGCTCTATCGGCTAATGCGACACTAGGAGAACTACTGCGATTGTGCCCCGGTTCGGCCAGGCGAGCACCTCAGTAGAGAAAGCCGAAAACTGACTGTCATGATATAGCGCGAGACTGGTCAACCACTCGATGACCCGCCGGAATCTATAGGATTCCTCCGCATTGATGAAGGGCCGTTTCCCGGTCAGGCACAAACACGCCCCGAATTCGGGTGAGCGCGGTGCCCCCAGGGGCTATATAGTAGCCCCATTGTCAAACTCCTATGGCTAAGTGAAAGTGATAAAGCATTATAGTCCGGTTGCCTAGTTTGCTACGCTACCACCTCCTTTATAGGACCAAGACGTTGGATCAAGTGTGAAAATGCGCCTTTTGCAAACACCTCCGCATTATATGCATGGGGGCTGAAGCCGAAGACTGCCATCTTTCAGGTTATACACACATATACATTAACGGCCGCACAGGAGGTATTTTAATTCTTGAAAGCACAAGTATAAAAAGCTTCCATATTTCATCGAAACATCGTTTCACAATAAACACATGTTATTCAAACATGATATCCTTCGAGCACTGCGTCTCTATTAAACGAGCGCCCTGCAGAACTTCCTAAAAATAGTGCTTGACAGGTACTCGGCTTCCGTCCGAATCTTGGGATGCAACATCGGTGGCCTTCATCTCCGCCCAGTATGTCTTGACACGGGCAAGAGCCATCCGCGCACCCTCTATGCATGCCGACCTCCTCATTGCATTGATATGCGGTCCCGCACCAAGGAACTGCTGCACCAAGCCAAAATAACTCTTCGGCTCGGGCCTATTCGGCCACAAAAGACTCACGACATCCTTCATGGCAAGTCCGGATAACCTATTCAGCTTCGCCCATTCGGCCAAGCAATCGGTTAATGGAAGTGGGCGCTCTGGATTATGGAACTGCGACCAAAAAACCTTTCCCATTTCGTGATCCTCGTGATCTCGGAAGTGCTCGGCCGCGTCTGCCGCACTTACCGCCAAGTCCAGATAAGCATCTTCCGCACTCCACAGCCGGTCCAACTGAGCATAATTAGGGTCCATGAAATTCCTCCGCAACAGAAAGGGCTTTCTAGCCGCGATATCTCCGGCCTGACGCAGCTCCTCCTTCATAGCTCTCATCGCAGAGCGAGCATCCTTGGCCTCGGCAGTGGCCTTCTTCAGGTCCTCTCTGTAACACCCATGATGCGGCTATATCTCCCACGTGTCGAAGCACGACTTAGAGGCATAACCGCATTGTGGTTTTGTCGCAAGAAGGGTCATCTTCACACAATCCCATGTAATGAACAAGACTGGGATAAAGAGTTGGCTTACAATCGCCACTTCACACAATGAACATTTAATTCATACATCATTCAGAGTACACACATATATAGTCCGACTACGAACGAAGCCAAAAGAAAAGAAGATAACTCGACTGCTGGATCCCCGATCGTCCCAACTGGGCTCCACTACTGATCAACAAGAAACAAAACATAGCAACAACTAAGATCTTTGTTGAGCTCTCATCTGAGCTCGGTTGCATCATCTGCACTGGTATCATCGGCACCTGCAACTGTTGTGATAGTATCTGGTGAGTCACGAGGACTCAGCAATCTCAAAACCCGCAAGATCAAGACTATTTAAGCTTATGGCAAAGGAAGGGGTAAAGTGGGGAGGTTGCAGCAGCGACTAAGCATATATGGTGGCTAACATACGCAAATAAGAGCGAGAAGAGAAGCAATGGAACGGTCGTGAACTAGCAATGATCAAGAAGTGATCTTGAACTCCTACTTACGTCAAACATAACCCAAAACCGTGTTCACTTCCCGGACTCTGCCGAGAAGAGACCATCACGGCTACACACGTTGTTGATGTATTTTAAAGAGGTCAAGTGTCAAGTTATCTACAACCGGACATTAACAAATTCCCATCTGCCTATAACCGCAGGCACGGCTTTCAAAAGATTATACCCTGCAGGGGTGTCCCAACTTAGCCCATGATAAGCTCTCGCGATCAACGAAGGAATAGACCTTCTCCCAGGAAGACCCGATCAGACTCGGAATCCCGGTTTACAAGACATTTAGACAATGCTAAAACAAGACCAGCAAAGCCTCCCGCTGTGCCGACAAATCCCGATAGGAGATGCACATATCTCATTCTCAGGGCACACCGGATTGTCCAAACTTCCGGTAGGCCAGCCCAGAGTTGCCCCTAGTGGCCACCGGCAGTTGACAGGTTGGACCAACACTCACGACGAGCACTGGCCCGGGGGGGTTAAATAAAGATGACCCTTGAGTCTGCAGAACCCAAGGGAAAAAGGCTTAGGTAGGCAAATGGTAAAACCAAGGTTGGGCCTTGCTGGAGGAGTTTTATTCAAAGCGAACTGTCAAGGGGGTCCCATAAATCACCCAACCGCATAAGGAACGCAAAATCTGGGAACATAACACCGGTATGACAAAAACTAGGGCGGCAAGAGTGGAACAAAACACCAGGCATAAGGCCGAGTCTTTCACCCTTTACCAAGTATATAGATGCATTAATTAAATAAGAGATATTGTGATATCCCAACATAATCCTGTCCATCATGGAGGAATCTTCAACTTCACCTGCTACTAGCAACGCTATAAGAGGGCTGAGCAAAGCGGTAACATAGCCAAGCAACGGTTTGCTAGGAAGGGTGAAAAGGTTAGAGGCTGACATGGCAATATGGGAGACATGGTAAACAAGGGATAGACAGCGCATCATAGCGATAGAACGAAGCAACTAGCAAGCAAAGATAGAAGTGATATCGAGGGTAAAGGTCATCTTGCCTGAGATTCCGCTAGGAAGCAGAACGAGTCCATGAAGAAGACAAACGGACGTAGTTGAGCGAATCCTCACAACTCCGGAACGAAACCGAAGCTAACGAGAGAAGCAAACCGGAAAGAAGCAAACAATATGGTGAACACACAAGCATAATCATGGCATGAGGCACAATCAAGTATGATGCATGTCCGGTGCACAAACAATACTACAAATTAAATGGAGCTCAATATGCAACGAGTTGCATATTGACGAAACACCACATTCAAATATTTAGTTCTCTCTCGGTTATGCTAACCAACAATATTAAATGTTGTTAAACATGGCAAGAGGTGAGGCATAAGCAAACCACCTATTTAAGCAAGTTTAAATGAGGCCGGAAACAACAAATAACAATTCCGGAAAAATCCCCACATGTCATTTAGTAGTTTAATGCAACAACAATTTTAAGCATTTAAATGTTGTTAACATGATGCGGATGACATATACAAGTTTTATGCAATTTTTATGAAAAAGTTGACATGAACATGATAAGGAGCATTTGTCGCCATGGCGGAAGGAAAAGGGTGCCACGGCGGCGAAACGAAAAATGGTGCCACGGCAACATAAACGAAAATGATGCCACGGCAACATATCCGAAAATGATGCCACGGCAACATATCGGTTTCGGTAGCTCACGGAGATACCGGTGCAAAAGGAGGCGTGCGGATGCGTGTCATGCAAGGATGGTGGGGTGATCCCGGATTCCGGGTTCCCATGGGTCAACGACATGGCAAACGAGGAACGTGCACGAGACAAACGGGCACGGTGCAAACATATCATACATCTCATTCAACACATGCATTCGGTCCACGGCGGTCGTTCTCGGCGGTTATACCTTCGAAGCGTGCATTCGGGGCGGAATGCGTTTCGTAGAGGGAAGTAGACGTTCTCGCGATGTAGTGTAAGTAGTCATACACGGGTCGTAGTGGAAGTGGACGTTCTCGCGACTGAAGTTGTACACGTCGGCGGTAGTCGAACTTGACGGTCTTGACGATGGTAGTTGTACACGTTTTTCATAGATGTCCGGGGTCATCGGGTCGTCATGTAGCCGTACATGTTCGTCATGGTACACGGGTCGTAGACATTCGAGTCATCGGTAGAGGAAGTAGTGGTACACGGCCGTAGATGTTCGGCGTCGTCGGTAGAGGTACTTGGTGAAATCCACGGGTGTCCGTAGTTGTACATGGCGGATCCACGCTCGGTGACTGTTGGCCTTGGAGTTAACCACAACAGGGGTGCGAAGCAGGGACTTGGCGGTCTTGGGGTCCCTCGATCAAGGAAATTGGCAACAACAAAAGGGGCAGCAAGGTCTGGACGACGTCGGAAGGCGCGATGGTGGCGGCAGGCCAGCTCAATCCGGATGGATCCGGGCGTGAAGGTGGCGGGGAGACAACCGGCGAGACTGAAGAAGCTCCTGTGCCTCACGAGGAGCATGCCTCCTAGTGGCTTGCGGGGCGCACGATGCAGGAGGAGAAAGGGCGAGGCCGTAGCACTGACGGAAGGGGCGCGACGGCGCGAGGAACGCAGGGGCCGCGGGCGAGCTCGCTTGGGGAGCTCCTCGGGCGCATCTGGTCGGAGTCGAAGCCGACGAGGCGAGGGGCGACACAAAGCATGGCGGCACGACGGCCGGACTAGGCGCAGGGGGAAGGATGGTGTGGGGCCCCTCTGCTGGGCTGCTCGACGGCGGAGGGAGCCCCGGTGTGGAGGTGGAGGCGCGAGGGGGAGAGCTCGGTAGCAGGGCCAGCAGCGGCAGCCACGGGAGGCCAAGGCCGGCGGAGTTGCAGGCGTCGAGGTAGGGCGACGGGAGGAGGAGGCAACGCGAGGAGAGGAGGGGGATCGAGGGCTACGCGCAGAGGGAGATGGGGTTGGGCGCGAGGAGAGGGAGAGATGGGGATCGGGCTCCTGGGGTTGCCGCGCTGGAGGGAGTCGAGGGAGAGGAGAAGGGATCGGGGAGAGAGCGCTGCGGGCTGGATCGGTTGGGGGCTAGGGTTAGAAGGGTTAGGTGGGCTGACTGGGCCGACTAGGCTTTAGGAGGTTAGGAAGGCTGACCTGGTCATTGGGCCAAAATTAGGCTGCTGGGCTCTCTTCTCTCGCTAATGAAAAATAAAACAGAACAGAGAAAAGAAAGAAAAGAAAGAGAGGTTAGGGGAAAGATTTGCGCATGGGGATAATTTTCCCGGACTCGCAAAAATGAGCTCGATCCAGGAAAAATAGAAAGGCCAAGATTGCAAGATTTAAATTCAAACTCATTTGAATTTAATTCAAATGGGTTTGAACTAGGACTTGATAAAAGGAAGGTCCAAAAATGTTCGGATTTTTGGTGGAGCTCCAGAAAATGATGAAAGAAATATTGGCAAGGTTAGAGAGCCAAAACTTGAAGAAGAAAAGGCCAAGGGATTTAATATGTAAGTGGGTTCATGGGTGATTCCAAAACAATGGAATATTTTATAGTATCTCCCTAAATATCGGGAGGGTATGTTTTAAAGGGAACCCACCATGTGAGTTTCCTCAATTTAAATGGACCGAAGATCCATACGATTTATTTAGATGAGTTTTAAAAATTAAATGGCATGATGACATGATGACATGATGCAATGCAAAAATAAAAGAGCAAGCACAAAAGAAACACATGGCAAAACTCGGAATAGCTGGAAGTCTTCTGAAGCGTAGGTCTCGGGGCGTCACAACACTCCACCACTACAAGAGGATCTCGTCCCGAGATCTAGGATGGCACCGGAGAGAAACGGAAGAGGAAGAGAAGAGGTAAAACTAAGTTTCTTCTTTGACGAACGAGTGAAACCACGAACCTTGAGAGGTTGAAAAGTTGAAAGAGATAACACAATGGAGTTGAACACAATTGAGAGCAGTGTTGTAGAAAATAGAAACAAGGAACACCATTTGAACCTTGGAGGTTGCAAAGCTATGAATGACGAGTACAATGGACAAGAAGGGATTGGAACCACTCTGGTTGAAACGAGATAAACAAGGAACAAGGAAGAACAAATTTGGACAACACTCCGGTAGAAAAGAGATGCAAGACTTGATACGATGAAAAAGAACTTGAAGAGGTGACGCAACACTTCGGTTAAATGGATAAGCAAGAAAAAAACATGATCTTGACAAAACAAGATGATGGGTCAACGAGAGCAACCTCAGAAAGCCTCCGAAAGAAAGAATAGAAGATAGATCATTGGAATAACATAATGGAGAAGGAAATGCCAACTTCTGCCACAAATGAGCTTGGAAAGCAGCCTTCCAAGAAGGTTATAACGGAGTTGTTGGAAACCAACAACGAAACGAATAAGCTTGTAGTGGGCTTATGGAAAACATCTCAAAATTATGAGGTGACAACCGGCCACTAACGGAAACAATTGCTTGCTTGAGATCAACGAAGAGATGAAAACTGCTTTCGCTGAGAGGATAGGAGAAAACTTGGATCATTGATAAGCACCACAATACAACATTCCTTAGGGAAGGCTTTAGGTGAAATCTATACCAAGATAACTCCAACGAAGAGATTGATGGATTTAAAATACCTCATTCTTGACAACAATATGAATCATGAAACATGAAGGAAATTGTCAAGAGTGACATAACACCACCTCAAAAGATAAGGTAGAAAGAATTGCACTTCGAAATGCACGATAAAGAATGCTTGAACTCCTCACAAAAAAACATGTGTTGAGCCCAATGTTTATTTTAGAGTATAGCTTGGTGGGTCATAACTTCGAGAGAAATCTTGAAGAACAATTGAAGAATGAAAGGAATCCTTGACGAACCACCATGTTGAGCCTCCATGAAGAACTCCGGTAATAAAAGGATGATAGAAAGAAAGGGAAGTTGAAAACACAAAGTGAAGCCTTGCGATGATTTAGAAGGAGCTTCGTGACGATATAACCGAGAAAACTTGGAACTCCAAAAAAGAAAAGATGAAGCATCTCGAACCGAGAATTACTTCATCATGAACAATCTCCAAAAGAAGAGAAATGAATCACCTCGCGGAAATAAGAATAACATTTATTGTATGCTTATCCTTCATCAAATTAAATAGATGACAAGCAATGGATTTTGCATACTACTTATTCTCGTAGAAAGGATTAAGAGAGATACAACGCAAAACTTGAGAAAGTCTTCAACAACCACCGGTAGGATTGAAACAACCGAAGAACAAATGAATTGCTACGATAACGAAGGAAGAGAAATCTTGAACGAACCACCGTAAGAATTGAAAATGAAAGTAGCAAAGGCACAAATCACCGGGAAGAATTGGAAAACAAATGAAGATACTTGAGGGGATTTAGATACATGAGAACGAAGAGATCGTGAGCTGACTAGAGTAAAGTTGAACGAATTGAGAATGGAAACACGAATCTTCGAAGATATCTTCGGCACTTCGGATAAGAATAGAGAGAGGTGAATGATTAAGAGGTACACCGGCATACGAAAACACTTGAAACAGGGAAGGGAATATGATCAACACCGAAAACTTGAGTTAAATCCACCGAAAAAGAAAAGAGACGAAGAATAATAAACTTGAAGCTCTGTTAGTATCTTCTTGAGAATCACCGGATAAGAACATTGAAAGAAACGAATGAAGAGACTTCTCACAAATAAAAGGGATACATGATCAAGAAATCTGAGTCCTTGAAGAAAAAGGGTGGGAGGGCGGGAAAACAAAGACAATTTGGGATGAACGAAACAAACATCATTGAGAAAACTTAGAAATGATCTTGCGGATGGGGAGAATGATGGGATTATCTCGAAGAGAAGCGTGCCGGTTGGAAAAGAATTGACATGACAATCTTGATGATCAAGAAGGATTAGTATTCACATAGCAATATGAGAACACCATTTATGAAAGGTATGGATTCAACATTTGACTTCGAAGCAACTCGAATACCACAAATGAAACAAAACCAAGGATTGGCTTGCAGAATAAGCCAGAACAAACATATGATAGAGATTTCGTCCGAAGTTTTCGTGGTGGGGCCCACACGGGCTCGAGTGTACATCACCATCATGTACAAGGCAGTGCACATGACATACGAAGTGTCCCCGAACCAGCATAGCCAAGGGTTCTTTAAGACACAACGAGACCACTGTAAAAACGACCGTGGAAAGGCGGACCACTAGACGTCGAACCCCAATCTCATATCATGCATCTGTCGAAAAGATATTCTAGGAGATACTTGAATTCCCACCTATAAAACTCCCGAAACTTTCTGGTTATGCAATCTGGTGTTGGGGATACAGGGGAAGCAATATATATATCACCCAAAACTAGCAATAGCTACATCCAAGCTGTATCCATCCGTCAACACATAACCAAGAAACCTTCAGAAATCGTGTACCTCAACCTTCAAAAAGCATCCGTTATACGAGTTTTGGCAATACTCCCGAACTTCCCAGTACTGGGTGACGTCGAGGTTATCTCACCAACAACTGCATAAAAGAGATTTTCGATGTCGGCAAAACTCAGGTATTCCAGAACTGCAACGATAAAATTATGACGACAACATCTCGGAGCTCAACTCCCCGGGTGAATGCCACATAATAGACAGGAGGCACCAAGAACAATGTTCTCGTCACAAATCCATCGGAACGATTCCAAGATACCCGCGTGATCCTAAAAAAAATTTAGTGAAATTTGAGGAGAGGAAAGTCAAAACATCTACGTCAGGAGACCTCACCAGAGCGACGAAGGGACTGAGGAGTAAAAAGAATCCTACTCTCTGATATATATAATCCTAAGACTCAAAACATTTTTTTCTAGACTCAACAACGCCAGCAAACAATCAAGCAGGGGGCTCCTAAGTCGGGGATGGCTCTGATTACCAACTTGTAACACCCACGATGCGGCTATATCTCCCACGTGTCGAAGCACGACTTAGAGGCATAACCGCATTGTGGTTTTGTCGCAAGAAGGGTCATCTTCGCACAATCCCATGTAATGAACAAGACTGGGATAAAGAGTTGGCTTACAATCGCCACTTCACACAATGAACATTTAATTCATACATCATTCAGAGTACACACATATATAGTCCGACTACGGACGAAGCCAAAAGAAAAGAAGATAACCCGACTGCTAGATCCTCGATCGTCCCAACTGGGCTCCACTACTGATCAACAAGAAACAAAACATAGCAACAACTAAGATCTTCGTTGAGCTCCCATCTGAGCTCGGTTGCATCATCTGCACTGGTATCATCGGCACCTGCAACTGTTGTGATAGTATCTGGTGAGTCACGAGGACTCAGCAATCTCAAAACCCGCGAGATCAAGACTATTTAAGCTTATGGGAAAGGAAGGGGTAAAGTGGGGAGGTTGCAGCAGCGACTAAGCATATATGGTGGCTAACATACGCAAATAAGAGCGAGAAGAGAAGCAATGGAACGGTCCTGAACTAGCAATGATCAAGAAGTGATCCTGAACTCCTACTTACGTCAAACATAACCCAAAACCGTGTTCACTTCCCGGACTCCGCCGAGAAGAGACCATCACGGCTACACATGTTGTTGATGTATTTTAAAGAGGTCAAGTGTCAAGTTATCTACAACCGGACATTAACAAATTCCCATCTGCCTATAACCGCAGGCACGGCTTTCAAAAGATTATACCCTGCAGGGGTGTCCCAACTTAGCCCATGATAAGCTCTCGCGATCGACAAAGGAATAGACCTTCTCCCAGGAAGACCCGATCAGACTCGGAATCCCGGTTTACAAGACATTTTGTCACATCCTAGTTAGCTATGCATTAGAGTGTTGCATCATGTTTACTCTTTCATCAGAAACTTGAAATGGGGATCTGTGAAACCCTCAGAATCATTTTGAAAATAACCCAAATAAAAATTTCTCCAAAAGGGTCCAAGAAAATGCTCATGTTGCTCTCTGAAAATATTGGACAGAGATAAAAAATCAAACCAATATTTTTAAGGGCTCATAGGTATTTATTTTGGGCATTTGGAATTAATGCATAAATATTTGCATTGGAAATATATTAATTATATAATTTAATATATGTCCAAATATTATGCCAACTATAAAGGAGCTCTGGAATAATATATCTAGCTCCTGCAAAAATTGACATAAGCTAAATAAATGATTTGATATTTTATTTAAATCAAAACAAATGTCAGAAATTAGAAAACAAAAATAATAGAAGGGAGAAGCTTACCTGGGCTCCCCCCCCCCTGTGCGGCCAGCCAGCTGGCCGGCCCAGCAAGCCAGCCCAGCCCACCTCCCTCCTCTGTCGTCTTCGTCCTCGACAGAGGGAGGGGAGTGTGGCCGGCGCGCGCGCGCCACCGCGCCACGCCACCTCTCTCCTTGCCTGCCTGCCCTCCCCTCCTCGCTCGATGCCCTGGACGACGCCACGCCTCCCCCCTGCTCTCTCTCACTCTCCCCCGGCTCTTCCCTCCTCTCCCTCGCTCTCTCTCTCACCCGGCCGAACACCACCGTCGCCGCCGTTCGCCACAGCAGCCGTCTCCGGCCACCCCTCGCTCCGCCGACTAGCTCAGAAGCTCCGCCACGACCCCCTCTTCCTCCCCACCACTCCACGGGCCTCCAGAAGCCCTGCATCGCCGCCACATCACCGTTCCCCTCTTCGGGTTCCGACCATCATCGCCGTCGAATTCGCCGTCTCCAGCGCGTCCCCGAGCCCGCTTCGACGCCCACTGCAACCGCGGTGAGCCCCCGGGTCGTTTCCCCCTTCTCCCCTGGTCTCTTTCGACCTCTAGGCCGTAGCCCCGTCTTGGCCGAGAACTCCACGCCGCCGGCGAAGTCGCCGTCGTGGCCACGGTCACCGTAGCACCCAACCGAGCACACTATCGTGCTCCACACCTCACTAGGAGCACGCAGCACGCACCAACGCCTCCCCAAACCCCCTACAACGCCGATTCCGACCGCACCCGAACTCCGGCGGCCGCAGCCGAGCTCGCCGCCGTCGACTCCGGCCACCCCAGGCTCGGCCACCACCACCGTTCGACGCGCGGGAGCAAGGGCTCTCCAACGAGCCCAAGCACGGCCTCGCCCGTGCCCTGTAGCGCGATCCCGCGTCGCGCCGCCGTCTCGGGCCTCGCCGGCGTCATGTCGCCGGTGGGTTTGACCCACTTTGACCACGGCAGGAACCCCCCTGAGTCCCTGACAGGTGGGCCCAGCCCTATAGCTAATTAGGATTAGCGCTAACCACTGTTAGTTAACCCTCTGACACTGACCAGTGGGCCCCAGCACCACTAATCCCTAATTAGGATTAATTTAATTCTGTTAAACCCCCCTGTCACTGACGTGTGGACCCCACATGTCAGGTTTGACCCCAGCCAGCCACAGTTGATCACTGACGTCATGCTGACGTCATGCTGGCGCAATAATTATAATTTCTGGATTTAATTTAAATCAGGAAATTCCAGAATATTATTTAAACTTCAAAAAATCATAACTTTTATTCTGTAACTCCAAATTGGACAAATTATATATGAAAAATGATCAGAAAAATCCAATCTATCCATCTGTACTATTTTCATGCATGATCAAACAAGTTAAATTGATGTTTTAAGCAGAACAAGAAAAGGCACTTTAAAAGGCCATATTTGAATTTGAAATTTGAATCCTTGATTCAAATTTGTTCAAACCCTTCTGGTTTTAGTTGCATTAGCCCAACACACTCATTTTGCCATGTTTCATGCATGCATCATATTGTTGCACATTGTTTGGTGATGGTTGTATATCGGTGTTCTTTGCGGCAGGATCTGTCCCCGAGGAGTACCGTGATTACCCTAACGAAGAACCGTATCAGTGCATCGAACCATCAGGCAAGCAACCAACCATTTGATCATATCGATACAATCCCATGTTCTCGCTCCTGCTCTCTTTTACTGCATTAAGACAACGCGTTTCAAACTGCTGTGTGCTACGGTAGTTGAACCCATTTCCTCTGCATGACCTGTCATTGCCACAGTAACTAGATGAAACCCACTAGCATGTGTAGGAGTTGTTTGAGCCATATGTATGTGTTGTTCCTACCTTGCTATGCCTGCTATGCTTAGAGTCGTGTCAGGTCTGGTTCATCTGGGTGATGGGCTAGAGTGAAATGATTATGTCGGTAATGAGAGTGGTGTGGTGAACACAATTTGGTAAAGGTATCGATGAGAGGCCATGTAGGAGTACATGGTGGGTTGTTTCATTGAAGCCAACCTTAAGCACTGAGATCTGTATGTGTGATTTAAGAATCAGCTACTACCATGCATTGGGCCCGAAACCAATGGACCCTCTCGGCTTCTTATTCACCCTAGTTCTCCGTCCAGGAGTTGCAAGTAGTTTCTGGTGTTTGTAGCCTACTGGAGGCCGTGGACAGCGCTGACCGTAGGGGTGGGCTGTGATGCGGTAGGTACGTGGCACGGTGTACCGAATACCCGTTAGGTATCTCGGGACCCGTGTTCACATTGTTCGGGGCCGTATGGGAAACTTCGGCCGGACTCCCTGCGGATGGAACCTGGATAGGCGATAAACCTGGACTGGAGGCTTAGGTGATTAGGTAGGTCATGGCCGACACCCACGTTGGGCTTCCGCTTGAAGGTTGCCGCGTACATGTCGTGTAAACGACGGTAAGTGGTGAGAGCGTGTATGAAGAAGTACACCCCTGCAGGGTTAACATGATCTATTCGAATAGCCGCGTCCGCGGTAAAGGACTACTTGGTTGCCTATACAGTTCATAGACAAGTAAATGGAAACTACTAAAAGCCTCAAGATAAGTGTGAGTGCCGAGGATGGCTCTTCCGTAGGAAGACGGAGGTGGATCCTCGGTAGTGTATTGAAGTGGTGAGTAGTGGACTCGTGTGCGCAAAACCATTTCAAGTTGGAGTATCGTAGGATAGCCTAGCCAAGAGTCAAGCTGGCTTGCTGCAATAACTCCACCAACCCTTCATGATAATATGCATGTATGTAGGATCTGATGTAAGTCTTGCTGAGTACCTTTGTACTCATGTTGCTATAATCTACATTTTTACAGAAGATGCTGCAACCCCTTCTGATGGGTTCTATGTAGACGTTGACATCAACGAGTAGGCTAAAGACCCAGGTGGTGACCCTGAGCTTGTGATGGACCACGTAGTATAACTAGGCTTTCCAAGCCTCTTTTATTTTACTAGTTGTCTGTACTCAGACAATGTACTTCCGCTGCTGGTTTGTATGACTGTATGACTTGTATGTTGGGTCGTGAGACCCGTACCTTTGTGTATGTTATGTATGGCTCCCTGAGCCTTAAATAAAGTACTTGTGTCGTAGAGTCATGTTGTGATGCTTCGTTGTATTTGCACATATCGAGCATATTGTGTGTATGATTGAAATGCTTGGTATGTGTGGGATCTGACTATCTAGTTGTTTATCTTTAGTAGCCTCTCTTACCGGGAAATGTCTCCTAGTGTTACCGCTGAGCCATGGTAGCTTGCTGCTGCTCTGGAACACTTAGGCTGGCCGGCATGTGTCCTTCTTCGTTCCTGTGTCTGTCCCTTCGGGGAAATGTCACGCTTGAGTACCGGAGTCCTGTTAGCCCGCTACAGCCCGGTTTACCGGAGTCCTGCTAGCCCAGTGCTACAGCCCGGACCCACTTGCTGATGACCGACACGTTCGAAGCTGGGTCATGGATGCCTGTCCCTGTAAGTCTGTGCCACTTTGGGTTTACGACTAGTCATGTCAGCCCGGGCTCCTTATCATATGGATGCTAGCGACACTATCATATACGTGAGCCAAAAGGCGCAAACGGTCCCGGGCAAAGGTAAGGCGACACCCGTGGGGATACCGTGCGTGAGGCCGCAAAGTGATATGAGGTGTTACCGGCTAGATCGATGTGACATCGAGTCGGGGTCCTGACAGCGTTGGCATCAGAGCCGGACTGCCTGTAGGTTCTCCAAGCCAAACTGGTCGATGTTGAGTCTCGAAATTCTTTAGTTATATGTAGGGGAATTGCTTGTGGGTTGGAACGTAAGGCTCTTTTTACTCCTTTATCTTATGACATTCTGATCTGAGTCAGTCCATTCTTCCACCGGGGGTTAAGGAATTAGGATCTATACTCTCTATCAGGATCACGTGTTACTAATCAGTAGTACCTTATAAGTTTGATGGATACAAGCCTAGTTCAGTTTTACTACCACATTATGTTGTTAGAATGGATTCAGAACTTTGATATGATGATGTTGAGTGTGTATGAAATCCTTTGTCAAATGTCTCAAAATCCTTCTTGAGCATTTACAACTGTTATGCTGCCGAAATTTTGCTAGAAATTCTAATGCCTTTGCATTATGATTGTGCTTTCAGATGGCCACTCGCGACCTCAATCAAGTGGTTCGCCTGACTTGATGCCTAGATGTACCCGGCCATACTGCCAAGTTGGTCAGGGTAATGACTGAGGCTGGATACCGCTGGTATCCCGAGTACACGGTCGAAGAGCAATTCCGAGACTTTAATCAAAGCCAGTATCTCTGCACTGTCAGGATATTTCCATCTTATCCTGGATCCACCGAGCCCCTTCACTGCTCCTATGGACTCGGGGTTACTATTGAGATGGCTGTGCAGGACGCCGCCTACTCTATGATGACCATTATGCGAGTCAGATCTGGTCTATTTCGGGACTCTGATTTCCGGTATATGCCAGGATCACTTCCGGGAGCACAAGGGTATCTCCAAGCTATCTATGCTGACCCCACTCAGGAGGATTCACGGACTCGCACCACTGCTGAGATGCGCGAGGATAAGGACCGTGAAAATCGGGCCTTGAGGTTAGAGCTCTTCAATACTCGTGCTGACCACTGGGCCACTTTGACTCGGTTCGCACCGGCGGTGCAAGCTGGATATTCGGATATGCGCGATCTCTATCCTGTGAGATCTGCTCTGCCAGACGTGATGGTTTGGCGTGATGTAGGAGGCATCACCCCACCTCGCGGTCCCCGCAGGCCACCGTCTGTTGGTCCAAGGCCTCATCCTAGCCCCTATGGTCCACAGGCTCCGCGAGATCGTCTATTTCCGGATGATCATGTTGAGCTCCCAGGCTATGGAGGTGACTTCTACGAGGACTACTACGGATCGGTCTGAGTTAGTGGTAGTATCACTAGTTCGCACTAGCTGTGTCGTCTATCGTCCCGCGTGACTCGTGGGATATGACCTAGTTTGTACTCTTTCCGGAGGTGTAGAAAAATAATGTATAGGAGCTTGGGATGCCTCCGATGAGATGTAATCCTCTTTTCACCATATTAGTACTTTGTTTGGTCTTGTACTAAACCCTGTATGGTGTGTATGACAATGAATAAAAGAAGCAGTTTCTGTATCTACCATGTCATACGAATGATCATCTTGCATTCCGAGTTATTCCTTACATTATGTATCCTATGTCGGAATTTTATCATCCTGACTAAATCATTGTCTTGTTTACCTAGGATGGTCAACACGCGCACAAACCCTGCTCCTCAAGAGCAGGCCGAAGGCAGTGAAGTCAGGGATGCAAATCTGCCTCATCCTCCTTCACTAGCCGAGGTTATGATGGAAGCTGAGAGAAACAAGCGAGAGACCAACCGTTTGTTGGAGCGTATCGAACAGAACACAGCACACCATCAGAGGACTAACGTGGTGTCACTCAGTGATTTTATCAAATTACATCCACCCACGTTCCACCACTCCGTCGAGCCTCTCGACGCTGATGACTGGCTTCGCAGTATCTCTCACAAACTGCGTTCCGCGCTGGTAGCGGAGGCTGACAAGGTCACCTTTGATGCATATCATCTTGAAGGCCCCGCCAGTCTATGGTGGGAAAATTATGGAGCTATGCGCCCAGCGGGCCATGTCACTACTTGGGCTGAATTCAGCGAGGCTTTCCGTGAACATCACATTCCGGAGGGTCTCATGGACCGTAAACGTGAGGAATTCTGCAATTTCACCCAAGGCCGGCTCTCTGTGGATGTTTACAGCAGGGAGTTTGGTAACCTCGCACGATATGCAACTGAGGAAGTATCTACTGATGCCAAGAAGCAAGCAAGGTTCCGTAAGGGACTTAGTCCTGAGCTTCGCCGCGACCTCCGTCTGCATGAGTGCACATCTTTTTCAGAAACTTGTCAACAAAGCCATCAGTGCTGAAACTGGTCAGACTGACTATGACGCAACACGCAAGCATGGCCGTGACATGGGTTCCTCATCCGGTGCTGGTCCTCAGAAGCGCCGCGTGTGGGTGCCCAACACCGCCCTGCCACCCAGGTTCACACCGAGGCCATCTTTCCAGGCGCCTCGCCCTGTTCAACAGTCTGCACCGGCCAAGCCCTATGGGGGTCCAACTAACAATGCTCCTCCACGTACCAGTTCCGTGACTTGTTTCAAGTGTGGGGAATCTGGTCACTATATGCGTGAGTGTCCCCAGACCAACCCAAACCAGTCTGCTAAAGCTGTTGGCCGTGGCAAGCCGACAGGAAAAATATTCCACGCCAAACCGGTCACCGCTTCACGTGGCCATGTCAACTGTATCTCTGCCGAAGAAGCTCAAGAGGATCCCAACGTCGTTCTCGGTACGCTTCTTGTTAATTGCCACCCGACATCTGTTCTTTTCGATACAGGAGCCTCTCATTCTTTTATATCCGAAAATTATGCTCGTTTGCATAACGTTGCATTCTGTGACATGCCAACCTCTATGGTAATTCAAACTCCGGGATCCAAATGGCAAACTTCTAGAGTAAGCCATGGAAATGAAATCCAAGTCGACAGACTTGTTTTCCTCGCATCTTTGATAGCCCTTAAATCTTCAGATATTAACATCATTCTAGGTATGGACTGGATGTCAGCTCATCAAGCCAAGATTGATTGCTTCTCTAGGACTGTTCAACTCACCCATCCTTCGGGGAAGATAGTCAATGTCTTGACCCGAATAGCCAAGGGACAATTATATTCTCTTAACGCCAGCCCCTTGCCAGACCTTGAGGACATTCCGGTAGTCCGTGACTTCCCGGATGTCTTTCCAGAGGAATTGCCAGGTGTTCCACCTGACAGGGATGTTGAGTTCGTAATAGACCTCCTTCCAGGAACCGTTCCGATTGCTAGAAGACCTTATAAGATGGCACCACTAGAACTAGCCGAGCTTAAGAAACAACTCGATGAATCCTTGGAAAAGGGTTTCATCCGCCCTAGTTCATCTCCGTGGGCTTGCCCCGTCCTATTCGTCAAGAAGAAGGATGGTACGGACCGGATGGTTGTAGATTACCGACCTGTCAACTTGGTCACCATCAAGAACAAATATCCGCTTCCCAGGATCAACGACCTGTATGATCAGCTCGCTGGATCCTCAGTCTTCTCCAAGATGGATTTGAGGTTGGGCTACCATCAAATCAAAATCAGAAACGGGGACATTCCTAAAACGGCCTTTGTTACTCATTATGGCTAATACGAGTACACCGTCATGTCCTTCGGTTTAACCAACGCTCCAGCCACCTTTTCTCGGTTAATGAACTCAATCTTCATGGAGTATTTGGATAAATTCGTCGTAGTTTATCTCGATGATATACTCATGTACTCCAAGAACGAGGAAGAACATGCCGAACATTTAAGGCTAGTGTTGAAGAAACTTCGAGAGCATCGCCTTTATGCCAAATTTTCTAAATGTGAATTCTGGTTGTCAGAAGTGACCTATCTAGGTCATGTAATATCTGGTAAAGGTATTGCTGTTAACCCTGAGCGAGTTCAAGCCGTCCTTAATTGGACTCCACCTGAATCGGTCAAGCAAGTTCGGAGATTTCTGGGCTTAGCGAGCTATTGTCGTCGCTTTGTCGAGAACTTCTCCAAGGTTGCTAAACCTCTAACCGAACTCCTCAAGAAAGATAAGAAGTTCGAATGGACTCCACAATGTGAGCACAGCTTTCAGGAACTGAAAAGACGCCTGACTTCTGCTCCCGTACTGGTACCGCCAGACTTCTCCAAGGACTTTGTTATCTACTGCGACGCCTCGCGACAAGGACTGGGTTGCATTCTCATGCAAGATCGACACGTAATCGCCTACGCTTCACGGCAATTGCACCCACATGAGGAGAATTATCCTACTCATGATCTAGAGCTTGCAGCCGTAGTCTATGCACTTAAGACCTGGCGACATTACCTCCTCGGTAATCGTTGTGAAATATTCACTGATCACCAAAGTCTGAAGTACATTTTCACCCAACCGGATCTGAATCTCAGGCAAAGACGTTGGGTTGAATTGATCACAGACTTCGACTTAGGAATAACCTACACCCCAGGGAAAGCCAACGTCATGGCTGATGCGCTAAGTCGTAAATCTTATTGTAACAACCTGATGTTACAACAAAGTCAACCGCTTCTCCATGAGGAATTTCGGAAGCTTAACCTTCACATTGTACCTCAAGGTTTTCTTTCCACCTTGGTGGCAAAACCTACCCTTACGGATCAAATTATCAAAGCACAGAAGGTAGATCCGGGAATCTCCCGCATCAAGAGGAACATTCAGAAAGGAATTGCGAATTGTTTCTCCATTAATGATCAAGGGGTCATATACTTCGGGGATCGACTAGTGGTTCCCAAAGTGCGCAACCTGAGGCGATTGATCCTTAAGGAAGCTCATGAATCTCCTCTCACCATTCATCCCGGTAGTACTAAGATGTATCAGGACCTACGCCAGAGGTTCTGGTGGACTAGGATGAAGAGAGAAATTGCTCAGTATATTGCTAACTACGACGTCTCTCGTCGTGTAAAAGCAGAGCACCAACGGCCTGCTGGCACCCTTCAACCCTTAGCTATTCCTGAATGGAAATGGGATAAAATTGGTATGGATTTCATTACCGGTTTTCCCAGGACCAAGAGAGGGAACAATGCTATTTTCGTCGTGGTCGATCGTCTTTCCAAAGTAGCTCATTTCTTGCCTGTTCGTGAGAGTATAACCGCTAGCCAGCTGGCAGACTTATACATCTCCCGAATAGTGTCCCTCCATGGTGTTCCTTTGGAAATTAATTCGGATCGAGGAAGTCTTTTCACCTCTCGATTTTGGGAGAGTTTCCAAAATGCTATGGGAACCCGTATCTCCTTTAGCACCGCCTTCCACCCTCAGTCGAGTGGTCAAGTGGAACGCGTCAACCAGATTCTAGAAGACATGCTTCGAGCCTCTGTTATCTCATTCGGAATGGACTGGGAGAAGTGCCTTCCATTTGCCGAATTCGCTTACAACAACAGCTATCAATCTAGCTTGGGTAAAGCCCCTTTTGAAGTTCTCTATGGACGACGGTGTCGAACACCCCTTAACTGGTCAGAGACCGGGGAAAGACAATTCTTTGGCCCGGACATGATTCAGGAAGCAGAAGAACAAGTTCGCATCGTTCGTGAAAAGTTGAAAACAGCCCAATCTCGTCAAAAGAGTCAATATGACCGAAAACATAAGGCTATGACTTTCGAGGTTGACGAGAAGGCCTATCTTCGGGTCATCCCTCTGAAGGGAACCCATCGTTTCGGTATCAAAGGCAAATTGGCTCCTCGTTACATTGGACCTTTTCGCATTCTCGCCAAACGTGGAGAAGTTGCCTACCAGTTGGAACTGCCTCCGCACCTCTCCAGAGTCCACGATGTCTTCCACATTTCTCAACTCAGGCGTTGCTTCTCGGATCCTATCCGTGAAGTGGACCACGAAACGCTTGATCTTCAAGATAATCTTACATATCAAGAGTACCCCATTCGTATCCTCGATCAGGCCGAACGTACCACCCGACGTCATAATATCAAGTTTCTCAAAGTTCAATGGTCGCACCATTCTGAGGATGAAGCAACTTGGGAAAGGGAGGATCGTCTTCGACTCGAGTATCCCGCCTTCTTCCCTGAGGAACCCAAATCTCGGGACGAGATTCTTTTGAGTGGGGGTGAGTTGTCACATCCTAGTTAGCCATGCATTAGAGTGTTGCATCATGTTTACTCTTTCATCAGAAACTTGAAATGGGGATCTGTGAAACCCTCAGAATCATTTTGAAAATGACCAAAATAAAAATTTCTCCAAAAGGGTCCAAGAAAATGCTCATGTTGCTCTCTGAAAATATTGGACAGAGATAAAAAATCAAACCAATATTTTTAAGAGCTCATAGGTATTTATTTTGGGCATTTGGAATTAATGCATAAATATTTGCATTGGAAATATATTAATTATATAATTTAATATATGTCCAAATATTATGCCAACTATAAAGGAGCTCTGGAATAATATATCTAGCTCCTGCAAAAATTGGCATAAGCTAAATAAATGATTTGATATTTTATTTAAATCAAAACAAATGTCAGAAATTAGAAAACAAAAAAAAAATAAAAGGGAGAAGCTTACCTGGGCTCCCCCCCTGTGCGGCCAGCCAGCTGGCCGGCCCAGCAAGCCAGCCTAGCCCACCTCCCTCCTCTGTCGTCTTCGTCCTCGACAGAGGGAGGGGAGTGTGGCCGGCGCGCGCGCGCGCCACCGCGCCACGCCACCTCTCTCCCTGCCTGCCTGCCCTCCCCTCCTCGCTCGATGCCCCGGACGACGCCACGCCTCCCCCCTGCTCTCTCTCACTCTCCCCCGGCTCTTCCCTCCTCTCCCTCGCTCTCTCTCTCACACGGCCGAACACCCGCCG
>NC_057813.1:251201469-251215798 GCF_018294505.1 Triticum aestivum
AACACCCGCCGTTCGCCACAGCAGCCGTCTCCGGCCACCCCTCGCTCCCCCGACTAGCTCAGAAGCTCCGCCACGACCCCCTCTTCCTCCCCACCACTCCACGGGCCTCCGGAAGCCCTGCATCGCCGCCACGTCGCCGTTCCCCTCTTCGGGTTCCGACCATCATCGCCGTCGAATTCGCCGTCTCCAGCGCGTCCCCGAGCCCGCTTCGACGCCCACTGCAACCGCGGTGAGCCCCCGGGTCGTTTCCCCCTTCTCCCCTAGTCTCTTTCGACCTCTAGGCCGTAGCCCCGTCTTGGCCGAGAACTCCACGCCGCCGGCGAAGTCGCCGTCGTGGCCACGGTCACCGTAGCACCCAACCGAGCACACTATCGTGCTCCACACCTCACTAGGAGCACGCAGCACGCACCAACGCCTCCCCAAACCCCCTGCAACGCCGATTCCGACCGCACCCGAACTCCGGCGGCCGCAGTCGAGCTCGCCGCCGTCGACTCCGGCCACCCCAGGCTCGGCCACCACCACCGTTCGACGCGCGGGAGCAAGGGCTCTCCAACGAGCCCAAGCACGGCCTCGCCCGTGCCCTGTAGCGCGATCCCGCGTCGCGCCGCCGTCTCGGGCCTCGCCGGCGTCATGTCGCCGGTGGGTTTGACCCACTTTGACCACGGCAGGAACCCCCCTGAGTCCCTAACAGGTGGGCCCAGCCCTGTAGCTAATTAGGATTAGCGCTAACCACTGTTAGTTAACCCTCTGACACTGACCAGTGGGCCCCAGCGCCACTAATCCCTAATTAGGATTAATTTAATTCTGTTAAACCCCCCTGTCACTGACGTGTGGACCCCACACGTCAGGTTTGACCCCAGCCAGCCACAGTTGACCACTGACGTCATGCTGACGTCATGCTGGCGCAATAATTATAATTTCTGGATTTAATTTAAATCAGGAAATTCCAGAATATTATTTAAACTTCAAAAAATCATAACTTTTATTCTGTAACTCCAAATTGGACAAATTATATATGAAAAATGATCAGAAAAATCCAATCTATCCATCTGTACTATTTTCATGCATGATCAAACAAGTTAAATTGATGTTTTAAGCAGAACAAGAAAAGGCACTTTAAAAGGCCATATTTGAATTTGAAATTTGAATCCTTGATTCAAATTTGTTCAAACCCTTCTGGTTTTAGTTGCATTAGCCCAACACACTCATTTTGCCATGTTTCATGCATGCATCATATTGTTGCACATTGTTTTGTGATGGTTGTATATCGGTGTTCTTTGCGGCAGGATCTGTCCCCGAGGAGTACCGTGATTACCCTAACGAAGAACCGTATCAGTGCATCGAACCATCAGGCAAGCAACCAACCATTTGATCATATCGATACAATCCCATGTTCTCGCTCCTGCTCTCTTTTACTGCATTAAGACAACGCGTTTCAAACTGCTGTGTGCTATGGTAGTTGAACCCATTTCCTCTGCATGACCTGTCATTGCCACAGTAACTAGATGAAACCCACTAGCATGTGTAGGAGTTGTTTGAGCCATATGTATGTGTTGTTCCTACCTTGCTATGCCTGCTATGCTTAGAGTCGTGTCAGGTCTGGTTCATCTGGGTGATGGGCTAGAGTGAAATGATTATGTCGGTAATGAGAGTGGTGTGGTGAACACGATTTGGTAAAGGTATCGATGAGAGGCCATGTAGGAGTACATGGTGGGTTGTTTCATTGAAGCCGACCTTCAGCACTGAGATCTGTATGTGTGATTTAAGAATCAGCTACTACCATGCATTGGGCCCGAAACCAATGGACCCTCTCGGCTTCTTATCCACCCTAGTTCTCCGTCCAGGAGTTGCAAGTAGTTTCTGGTGTTTGTAGCCTACTGGAGGCCGTGGACAGCACTGACCGTAGGGGTGGGCTGTGATGCGGTAGGTACGTGGCACGGTGTACCGAATACCCGTTAGGTATCTCGGGAACCCTGTTCACATTGTTCGGGGCCGTATGGGAAACTTCGGCCGGACTCCCTGCGGATGGAACCTGGATAGGCGATAAACCTGGACTGGAGGCTTAGGTGATTAGGTATGTCGTGGCCGACACCCACGTTGGGCTTCCGCTTGAAGGTTGCCGAGTACATGTCGTGTAAACGACGGTAAGTGGTGAGAGCGTGTATGAAGAAGTACACCCCTGCAGGGTTAACATGATCTATTCGAATAGCCGTGTCCGCGGTAAAGGACTACTTGGTTGCCTATACAGTTCATAGACAAGTAAATGGAAACTACTAAAAGCCTCAAGATAAGTGTGAGTGCCGAGGATGGCTCTTCCGTAGGAAGACGGAGGTGGATCCTCGGTAGTGTATTGAAGTGGTGAGTAGTGGACTCGTGTGCGCAAAACCATTTCAAGTTGGAGTATCGTAGGATAGCCTAGCCAAGAGTCAAGCTGGCTTGCTGCAATAACTCCACCAACCCTTCATGATAATATGCATGTATGTAGGATCTGATGTAAGTCTTGCTGAGTACCTTTGTACTCATGTTGCTATAATCTACATTTTTACAGAAGACGCTGCAACCCCTTCTGATGGGTTCTATGTAGACGTTGACATCAACGAGTAGGCTAAAGACCCAGGTGGTGACCCTGAGCTTGTGATGGACCACGTAGTATAACTAGGCTTTCCAAGCCTCTTTTATTTTACTAGTTGTCTGTACTCAGACAATGTACTTCCACTGCTGGTTTGTATGACTGTATGACTTGTATGTTGGGTCGTGAGACCCGTACCTTTGTGTATGTTATGTATGGCTCCCTGAGCCTTAAATAAAGTACTTGTGTCGTAGAGTCATGTTGTGATGCTTCGTTGTATTTGCACATATCGAGCATATTGTGTGTATGATTGAAATGCTTGGTATGTGTGGGATCTGACTATCTAGTTGTTTATCTTTAGTAGCCTCTCTTACCGGGAAATGTCTCCTAGTGTTACCGCTGAGCCATGGTAGCTTGCTGCTGCTCTGGAACACTTAGGCTGGCCGGCATGTGTCCTTCTTCGTTCCTGTGTCTGTCCCTTCGGGGAAATGTCACGCTTGAGTACCGGAGTCCTGTTAGCCCGCTACAGCCCGGTTTACCGGAGTCCTGCTAGCCCAGTGCTACAGCCCGGACCCACTTGCTGATGACCGACACGTTCGAAGCTGGGTCATGGATGCCTGTCCCTGTAAGTCTGTGCCACTTTGGGTTTATGACTAGTCATGTCAGCCCGGGCTCCTTATCATATGGATGCTAGCGACACTATCATATACGTGAGCCAAAAGGCGCAAACGGTCCCGGGCAAAGGTAAGGCGACACCCGTGGGGATACCGTGCGTGAGGCCGCAAAGTGATATGAGGTGTTACCGGCTAGATCGATGTGACATCGAGTCGGGGTCCTGACACATTTCGACAATGGTAAAACAAGACCAGCAAAGCCTCCCGCTGTGCCGACAAATCCCGATAGGAGCTGCACATATCTCGTTCTCAGGGCACACCGGATTGTCCAAACTTCCGGTAGGCCAGCCTAGAGTTGCCCCTAGTGGCCACCGGCGGTTGACAGGTTGGACCAACACTCACGACGAGCACTGGGAGCACTGGCCCGGGGGGGTAAAATAAAGATGACCCTTGAGTCTGCAGAACCCAAGGGAAAAGGGCTTAGGTAGGCAAATGGTAAAACCAAGGTTGGGCCTTGCTGGAGGAGTTTTATTCAAAGCGAACTGTCAAGGGGGTCCCATAAATCACCCAACCGCATAAGGAACGCAAAATCTGGGAACATAACACCGGTATGACGAAAACTAGGGCGGCAAGAGTGGAACAAAACACCAGGCATAAGGCCGAGTCTTTCACCCTTTACCAAGTATATAGATGCATTAATTAAATAAGAGATATTGTGATATCCCAACATAATCTTGTCCATCATGGAGGAATCTTCAACTTCACCTGCTACTAGCAACGCTATAAGAGGGCTGAGCAAAGCGGTAACATAGCCAAGCAACGGTTTGCTAGGAAGGGTGAAAAGGTTAGAGGCTGACATGGCAATATGGGAGACATGGTAAACAAGGGATAGGCAGCGCATCATAGCGATAGAACGAAGCAACTAGCAAGCAAAGATAGAAGTGATATCGAGGGTAAAGGTCATCTTGCCTGAGATTCCGGTAGGAAGCAGAACGAGTCCATGAAGAAGACAAACGGACGTAGTCGAGCGAATCCTCACAACTCCGGAACGAAACCGAAGCTAACGAGAGAAGCAAACCGGAAAGAAGCAAACAATATGGTAAACACACAAGCATAATCATGGCATGATGCACAATCAAGTATGATGCATGTCCGGTTTAAAGAGGCATGGCATGGCAAAGTACACAAACAATACTACAAATTAAATGGAGCTCAATATGCAACGAGTTGCATATTGATGAAACACCACATTCAAATATTTAGTTCTCTCTCGGTTATGCTAACCAACAATATTAAATGTTGTTAAACATGGCAAGAGGTGAGGCATAAGCAAACCACCTATTTAGGCAAGTTTAAATGAGGCCGGAAACAACAAATAACAATTCTGGAAAAATCCCCACATGTCATTTAGTAGTTTAATGCAACAACAATTTTAAGCATTTAAATGTTGTTAACATGATGCGGATGACATATACAAGTTTTATGCAATTTTTATGAAAAAGTTGACATGAAGATGATAAGGAGCATTTTTCGCCAGGGCGGAAGGAAAAGGGTGCCACGGCGGTGAAACGAAAAATGGTGCCACGGCAACATATCCGAAAATGATGCCACGGCAACATATCGGTTCCGGTAGCTCACGGAGATACCGGTGCAAAAGGAGGCATGCAGATGCGTGTCATGCAAGGATGGTGGGGTGATCCCGGATTCCGGGTTCCCACGGGTCGACGGCATGGAAAACGAGGAACGTGCATGAAACAAACGGGCATGATGCAAACATATCGTACATCTCATTCAACACATGCATTCGGTCCACGGCGGTCGTTCTCGGCGGTTATACCTTCGAAGCGTGCATTCAGGGCGGAATGCGTTTCGTAGAGGGAAGTAGACGTTCTCGCGATGTAGTGGAAGTAGTCGTACACGGGTCATAGTGGAAGTGGATGTTCTCGCGACTGAAGTTGTACACGTCGGCGGTAGTCGAACTTGATGGTCTTGACGACGGTAGTTGTACACGTTTTTCGTAGATGTCCGGGGTCGTCGGGTCGTCATGTAGCCGTACATGTTCGACGTGGTACACGGGTCGTAGACATTCGAGTCATCGGTAGAGGAAGTAGTGGTACACGGCCGTAGATGTTCGGCGTCGTTGGTAGAGGTACTTGGTGAAATCCACGGGTGTCCGTAGTTGTACATGGCGAATCCACGCTCGATGATTGTTGGCCTTGGCGTTAACCACAACAGGGGCGTGAAGCAGGGACTTGGCGGTCTTGGGGTCCCTTGATCGAGGAAATTGGCAACAACAAAAGGGGCAGCAAGGTCTGGACGACGTCGGAAGGCGCGATGGTGGCGGCAGGCCGGCTCAATCCGGATGGATCCGGGCGCGAAGGTGGCGGGGAGGCAACCGGCGAGACTGAAGAAGCTCCTGTGCCTCATGAGGAGCACGCCTCCTAGTGGCTTGCGGGGTGCACGATGCAGGAGGAGAAAGGGCGAGGCCGCGGCGCTGACGGAAGGGGCGCGACGGCGGCGAGGAACGCAGGGGCCGCGGGCGAGCTCGCCCGGGGAGCTCCTCGGGCGCATCTGGTCGGAGTCGAAGACGACGAGGCGAGGGGCGACACAAAGCATGGCGGCACGGCGGCTGGACTTTGTGCAGGGGGAAGGATGGCGCGGGGCCCCTCTACTGGGCTGCTCGACGGTGGAGGGAGCCCCGGTGCGGAGGTGGAGGCGCGAGGCGGAGAGCTCGGCAGTGGGCCCAGCAGCGGCAGCCGCGGGAGGCCGAGGCCGGCGGAGGTGCAGGCGTCGAGGCAGGGCGACGGGAGGAGGAGGCGACGCGAAGAGAGGAGGGGGATCGAGGGCTGCACGCGGAGGGAGATGGGGTCGGGCGCGAGGAGAGGGAGAGATGGGGATCGGGCTCCTGGGGTTGCGGCGCTGGAGGGAGTCGGGAGAGAGGAGAAGGGATCAGGGAGAGAGCGCTGCGGGCTGGATCGGTTGGGGGCTAGGGTTAGAAGGGTTAGGTGGGCTGACTAGGCCGGCTAGGCTTTAGGAGGTTAGGAAGGCTGACCTGGTCATTGGGCCAAAATTAGGCTGCTGGGCTCTCTTCTCTCGCTAATGAAAAATAAAACAGAACAGAGAAAAGAAAGAAAATAAAGAGAGGTTAGGGGAAAGATTTGCGCATGGGGATAATTTTCTTGGACTCGCAAAAATGAGCTCGATCCAGGAAAAATAGAAAGGCCAAGATTGCAAGATTTAAATTCAAACTCATTTGAATTTAATTCAAATGGGTTTGAACTAGGACTTGATAAAAGGAAGGTCCAAAAATGTTCGGATTTTTGGTGGAGCTCTGGAAAATGATGAAAGAAATATTGGCAAGGTTAGGGAGCCGAAACTTGAAGAAGAAAAGGCCAAGGGATTTAATATGTAAGTGGGTTCATGGGTGATTCCAAAACAATGGAATATTTTATAGTATCTCCCTAAATATCGGGAGGGTATGTTTTAAAGAGAACCCACCATGTGAGTTTCCTCAATTTAAATGGACCGAAGATCCATACGATTTATTTAGATGAGTTTTAAAAATTAAATGGCATGATGACATGATGACATGATGCAATGCAAAAGTAAAAGAGCAAGCACAAAAGAAACACATGGCAAAACTCGGAATAGCTGGAAGTCTTCTGAAGCATCAGTCTCGGGGCATCACACTCTCGTACCGCCCGATCTTCTTTTTCAAGAAGCTTGCAGCGGTCGGCAGCATTCTTCAACTCCACGGCCACCTCGTCCATCTCCTTCTTGCTTCGGCAGTGAGCAGCCTGTTCGGCTTTTAGCTCTTCGGCTGCCTTTACGGCAGCCGCGTCACTCTTTCTGGCCTGCTCCTTGGCTTGGGCGAGCTCCGCCCACAGGATCTCCATGGCAGCGGCACCATCTGCGTCAAGCATACTGGTTGTAAGGCATGGGCGTCAAGCTCCCTTACTAGGTGTCCGCGGGGAAATTGCATACTTGTGACTCGTCAAGTCGCCTATTGACAAGCGCGATGTCCCCATCCGCCAAGTCAAGTTGTTGCTTTAGTTCGGCAAATTCATCAGTCCGGCCAGCCACCGGACCTTTCGCCACCTGCATAGGTAGGGCGACACATTATACCTGGGATTATGATGCTCGGCGCGCTGTCATTTTTGACAACACACCGAGCCTCAGGGGATACTGTCTACACAGGGCGCATTTTATATGCGGAACTGTCAGAAGGTACATCATTTTGCATACCTCAAAACCTGTCAGTAAACTTCTGACGGCTTCGTGCAATCCACTCTCAGCGGATGAAATCCTTTCAATCACCGTACCCATTAATGCACGGTGATCTTCTGAGATAGACACTAGCCCGAGGAGATCCTTCAGCTCCTCCGACCGTACACCATATGGTGCCGGACTCGTCCGACGGCCTTTTTCGAAGGCCAGACGCGGAGGGATTTGAGGGGACATACGACTACCTTCCGGCCCCGCCGGACTCGGAGAAACCCTTTGTGATGACACCTCAGGGTCGCCCGCCTTGTAAGACGGTGTGGCAGGGGGAGGAGTTTCGCTCTCTGTCATCACCGGACGAAGATCCCCTGAAGATGAGCTCTGCTGAGAAGGGCTGAGATCCGAACTACAAGGTAAAATTTCGATTATCTTCATCAGAAATAGGGCAGGGATATCCTTTATTTTAAAATAAACTCCCCTTTTTACTTACGGCTCGTTGGAGGGCTGACCCCCTTGGGGCCATAATGCGGCTGAGGCATCTCTCGGCGCCGGACCCTCTGACGAAGATTTCTTCCCCCGCTTTGAGACCATGGTCTCCGGGTCTTCAGAGGCGGTCCTCTTCTTCCCTTGGATGGAGGGATTCTTGATCCCTCCTTTCCTGGCAGCCTCCTTCACGGAGGCGGTAGCTTCCTTATTCCCCCCTTCACCTTCTTCCGAAGGCGCAACCTCCAGCATCCTGGTTAACACGGGATCTGGCGTGGTCTCAGGGAGGGAGGCCGGACACCTGATTAACTTTGCTTTCGCTATCCACTCCTGTTCAAGGAATAGCTCTTTTAAAGGGCAAGTTTGTGATAAATATAGGATAGCGTGTCCGGGTACAGGGCTACTTACTTGAGTATCCGGGCGATTGCAGCTCAGACCCGCGTCCTCGGTCAAGTCCGGACACATCTCTTGTGATCCGAAGAAAAGCTTGTACATCTCCACGGGCGTCGCACCCATAAAATGTTGGAGAGCTCGTGGTCCCTCCGGGTTAAATTCCCACAGGCGGAGGGGGCGACGTCTGCAGGGCAGGATGCGACGAATCAGCATGACCTGCGCTACTACGACCAAAGTGATCTCTCCCTCTAGGAGGTCTTGAATGCAGCCCTGCAGCAAGGGCACGTCCTTGGACGGCCCCCAGTCAAGCCCATGACGCCAGCCGCGGTGGAGGACCCGAGCGAAAGGCAGGTGGCGCCACCCATTTGGTGCCCCTGGGAGCTGCGATATAAAACCACTCCCGTTGCCATAAACTGAGCTCCTCTTGAAAAGAGCCTGCGGGCCACGGAGCATCAGCATTCTTGCTTATAACAGCCCCTCCGCACTCTGCCTGTTGCCCCTTGATCATCTTTGGCTCCACTTTGAAGGTCTTGAGCCACAATCCGAAGTGAGGGGTAATGTGGAGGAAGGCTTCGCACACGACAATGAACGATGAGATGTGGAGGATGGACTCCGGATCCAAGTCATGAAATTCCAACCCATAATAAAACATGAGCCCCCTCACGAAGGGGTTCGTCGGGAAGCTTAACCCCCGATGGAAGTGAGACGCGAACACCACGCTTTCACCAGGCTTGGGAGTGGGAATAACTTGCCCTTGGGCAGGCAGCCTATGCGAAATTTCGCCGGTTAAATACCTGGCATCTCTTAGCTTTAGCACGTCTTCTTCTGTAATGGAGGAAGGCATCCACCGGCCTTGCAGGTCGGAGCCGGACATCATCGAAGGTCCGAAGTGCCTGAATCTGGAGCTTTGGGTGTTGGAACTCGAGGCGAGGTGCGGATTCGATTGAGATTGAAAGAAGGGAGTGGAACCTTGGTCTCTTTATAAAGAGGTTGAATACCAAGAGCCTCCCCTGATGGAGTCATGTACCTAGGGTAGGGTCACAGACCTGATCTAAGTACCCTGCCCAAGGACACCCTTAGAAGAGATCACCTTCCAGTCGACCTACGAGGGACTCACTCAACTGACTTGAAGGACTCGACCACGAAGACTCACTCGACCACCAGAAGGTCAAGAGGCACTCTGCACTGCAACGGTCTGTAATTAAGTAGACTTTATGATAGTAAAGACACTTTATGTGGGGCGTTACCAGTAACGCCCCGGACTTAATGTACCTTAAACCCTTCATTACGTGGGTTGGCTGGGGTCCTGGCGCACTCTATATAAGCCACCCCCCTCCACAGGCAGAAGGGTTCGGCACCCTGTAATCCATATACACATAATCCACTCGACCGCCTCCGGGCTCCGAGACATAGGGCTTTTACTTCCTCCGAGAAGGGCCTGAACTCGTACATCTCTTGTGTTTACAACCTCTCCATAGCTAGGACCTTGCCTCTCCATACCTACCCCCACTCTACTGTCAGATTTAGATCCACGACAGTTGGCGCCCACCGTGGGGCCGGTGTTTTAGCGATTTTGTGGAGAAGTTGCGATTCTTCCGAGTACTTTCATCATGGTAGCTGCTGGAGTTTTGGTCGAGGGTCGAGAGATTCGTCTCGGTGCTCTCACCTTCGTCGCCGACGACTCCGCCTGGCTCCAGGAGGCTCCACTCGACGTCGATGCGCTCCCCGTCCGCGGTGCGACGCATTTTCGCGCATGTGTCCGCGGCGTTCTGCTGCGGCAACCGTCGACCTCATATCGGTCGACTCCCCTATCGACCACCCTCCCGGTCTCCCGCCAGCGCAAGCGCTCGGGTCGGTCGAGGCTTCAGCGGTGGGTGAGACACGCGGTGGCTCGCCAGACGGCCACCACCCAAGTTGCGGCAATCGAGCCCGACGAATCTCTCTACGGCCTGTTCGATCTGTCGACTGGCTCCGTAGAGACTGCATCCGAATGCGATAGCAGTGATCTAGCAGCGGAAATCCTGATGGTCGACGGGCCTCGCAGCCCCCCTGGCTTCGCCCGTGATGGTGGGGCAGGCGACGGAGGCGACCCCGCACGAGACCACGAAGAGTACCAGCCCGAGCCACTCGACTCTCTGCAAAGAGAGGAACTTCGCCGCAGGAACATGGATGCCCTGCATACTCCCATCGCAGGAGAAACCCCCGAGGCTCACGCCTTGGAGGAGGCACATTTGGCCAATTTGGCCGAACGCGCTCGCTTGGAGAATCTTCAGCGAGCACTCGACGAGCGCGCGCGGCAACGAGTTCCCGACGCCAATCGACGTCAACTCTTCCCGCCGACTCAGGTATATCGAACCCCAATCCAGAATTTAGCAGTTGTGACCCGTATAGCAGAGTCCCTCCAGCCCTCTCAGTCGGAAGCTGGCAGAGGCTTGATGCAGATCAGGGATCTGCTCCGGGCAGCAGGAGATCAGAATTCAGCCGTGTCGCAGTCGCGCAACAGAATTCACAGTCGATCCGTCGCTGCGAATACGGTTCAGTTGGCTCACGGTCCCAGATCGCCTCCGCGGCGTGAAGGGCGCGAGAATCGGCGAGACCAATATGGAGACCGACACGACCGAGATGATAGGCGTCGAGTGCCCACTTCCCCTCCGAGGGGTGGGTCTTACGCTCCTCGGCAGCAAGATGACAGACGTCAGCTCAGTGCGGGGCGAAGAGTTCCAGTCGACCCCAGAGAACCAGGCTTCGACGCGCGATCCATTATCGTGCAAGGCTTGGTCGACCGGAACAGAGCCCATCGAGGTGGACTCGACAGAGATGCGCCCACGAGCAGTCGAGTGCACGTTTCTGGTCCGGAATGTTTCAGCAGAGCTGTAAGAGCCGCAGTGATTCCTCCCAATTTCAGGTTGGCAACAGGAGTCAGCAAGTTCACCGGTGAGTCTAAGCCTGAAACTTGGCTTGAGGACTACCGAGTGGCGGTTCAGATTGGTGGTGGGAATGACGAGGTGGCCATGAAGCATTTGCCCCTCATGTTGGAAGGTTCTGCCAGAGCGTGGTTGAATCAGTGACCTCCTAGCAGCATTTACACTTGGGAAGATCTGTCCCGAGTGTTCGTCAGAACGTTTGAAGGAACTTGCAAGCGACCGGCTGGATTGACAGAGCTGCAAGTCTGCGTGCAGAAGACCAATGAGACTCTCAGGGAGTATATTCAGAGATGGATCACTTTGCACCATACTGTGGAGAATGTGTCTGATCATCAGGCAATCTGCGCCTTCAAGGATGGTGTCAAGAACAGAGAATTGAGTTTGAAATTTGGTCAAACCGGAGACATGACCTTGAGTCGGATGATGGAAATTGCTACCAAGTACGCCAACGGCGAAGAAGAAGACCGACTCCGAAGCGGCAAGCACAAGCCGAGCCAGTCGGAGAAGGGAAACACCAGTCGGAAACAGAAGCGGAAGGCTGAACCGGCAGCTCCTGGAGAGGCTCTGGCCGTGACTCATGGAAAGTTTAAAGGGAAACCAAAAGGATCCTGGAACCCTAAGAAGGTAAAGGATAAAGAAGGGAACGACGTGATGGATATGCCGTGTCACATCCACACGAAGAAAGACGAAGAGGGGAATATCATTTACCCAAAGCATACCACTCGCCAATGTCGACTCCTGATCCAGCAGTTTCAAGGAAAACAATCTAAAGACAAGGAACAGGAGTCGGACAAGGCCGAAGACAAGGAGGACAGTGAGGAAGGATATCCGCATGTCAACTCCACTCTGATGATCTTTGCAGATGTGGAAAGCAAGAGTCGATTGAAAGTCATTAACCGCGAGGTGAACATGGTTACCCCAGCAAAAGCAAATTATCTGAGATGGTCCCAAACACCCATCACATTCGACCAATCTGATCACCTGACTCATATTGCCACCCCTGGGAGGCAAGCTTTGGTGGTCGATCCAGTTGTCGAAGGCACTCGACTGACAAAAGTGCTGATGGACGGTGGTAGCGGGCTGAATTTGTTGTATGCAGACACACCGAAAGGAATGGGCATTTCGATGTCCCGACTGAGCACCAGTAACATGAGCTTTCATGGAGTTATACCAAGGAAGAAAGCCGAGTCACTCGGCCAAATAGCTCTGGACGTGGTGTTTGGTGATTCAAAACATTTTCGCAAAGAGAAGTTGACGTTTGAGGTCGTGGATTTTCAGAGTGCATATCATGCCATTTTGGGGAGAGCAGCTTATGCACGGTTCATGGCTCGACCATGTTACGTGTACCTCAAATTGAAGATGCCCGGCCCCAAAGGAGTGATCACTGTCACCGGTGATCGGAAAAAGGCAGAAGAGTGCTTTCAGAAGGGCTCAAAGATTGATGATTCCTAGGTGACAGCGGTCGAGTTTGAAGAATACAAGCAAAACGCAGATCCGAGTGATTTGCTGCGATCCAAGAAACCCACCACAGAATCTGCATTTCAGTTGTCCGGTGAGACGAAGCCTGTTCACATTCACCCGACCGACCCCGATGCAACCCCGACCCACATCTCCACAACACTCGACCCGAAATTGGAAGAAGCGCTCATCCAGTTCCTCCGTGAGAACTGGGACATTTTTGCATGGAAGCCCGCTGACATGCCAGGTGTTCCCAGGGGACTGGCTGAGCATCGCCTAAGAGTCGACTCATCAGCAAAACCAGTCAAAGAGCATCTTCGGCGGTCCGCCGTCCAGAAGAGAAAAGCCATTGGTGAGGAAGTGGCTCGACTGTTGGCGGCAGGATTTATCCGAGAGATATACCACTCCGAATGGCTCGCTAATGTCGTCATGGTTCCTAAGAAGGACAAGTCGCTCTGAATGTGCATTGATTTCAAGCACATCAACCGGGCCTGCCCGAAAGATCATTTTCCTCTCCCTCGCATAGATCAAATTGTTGACTCGACCGCGAGATGCGAGAGATTGTCTTTTCTAGACGCCTACTCCGGGTACCACCAGATCCGTCTGTACGGACCCGACGAGGTAAAAACAGCTTTCATCACTCCATTCGGGTGCTTCTGCTATATCACTATGCCATTCGGCCTCAAGAATGCCGGAGCCACATTTATGCGAATGATTTAGAAGTGTCTACTCACTCAAATCAGTCGGAATGTGGAAGCGTATATGGATGATATCATCGTCAAGTCACGAAAAGGTTCCGACCTGCTCGCTGACCTCGCCGAAACATTTGCCAACCTCAGAAGGTATGATATCAAGCTCAATCCATCAAAGTGCACATTCGGAGTTCCCGGTGGCAAGTTACTCGGTTTTCTCGTTTCCGAGCGAGGGATCGACGCTAATCCAGAAAAGATCGGCACAATTCTCCGAATGAAACGCCCTGTGCGAGTGCACGATGTCCAGAAGCTTACTGGATGCTTGGCCGCATTAAGTCGATTCATCTCACGACTCGGTGAAAAGGCATTGCCTCTTTACCGACTAATGAAGAAGGCAGACAAGTTCGAGTGGACTCCAGAAGCTGATGCAGCGTTTGCCGAGCTAAAAGCTCTGCTCTCCACCCAGCCGGTGCTTGCTGCTCCAATCAGCAAAGAGCCTCTGTTGCCTCTCCATAATTTTTGTCACTTTTTATTTTGTCCAATAAAATTTTCCCCTTAGTGGGTGACTTAGCCGCGAATCCGTTTCGCCTAAGTTTGTAAAAATCCTTACCGAGTGGTGAGCCAGACTCCCACTCGGAGGCTTAGCTGCGAATCCGTTCCGCCTAAGATTAAATAAAATCCTACCGAGTGGTAAGCCAGACTTCCACTCGGAGGCTTAGCTGCAGTCCAAGTACTCGCCTAAGTTATAAAATTACTACCGAGTGGTAAGCCAGACTTCCACTCGGAGGCTTAGCTGCAGTCCAAGTACTCGCCTAAGTTATAAAAATCCTACCGAGTGGTAAGCCAGACTTCCACTCAGAGGCTTAGCTGCAGTCCAAGTACTCGCCTAAGTTATCAAAATCCTACCGAGTGGTAAGCCAGACTTCCACTCGGAGGCTTAGCTGCAGTCCAAGTACTCGCCTAAGTTATCAAAAT
>NC_057813.1:251216530-251216844 GCF_018294505.1 Triticum aestivum
AGCCCAGTGCTCGCCTAAGATATAAAAATCCTACCGAGTGAAGAGCAAACCTCTCACTCGGGGGCTTAGCTGCAGCCCAGTGCTCGCCTAAGATATAAAAATCCTACCGAGTGAAGAGCAAAACTCTCACTCGGGGGCTTAGCTGCAGCCCAGTGCTCGCCTAAGATATAAAAATCCTACCGAGTGAAGAGCAAACCTCTCACTCGGGGGCTTAGCTGCATCCCAACGCTCGCCTAAGTGGATTAAGGAATAAGTCGACTGCAGTGAGTGTCTTGCTTCGAACCTGCAAAAGACATTTCGAGCCAAAAGCAATC
>NC_057813.1:251833650-251872664 GCF_018294505.1 Triticum aestivum
CCAGCTCGCCGCGAAGGAGCTGAGGGAGTACTACTACCTCTTCTGGTCGACGGAGACGCGAACGCATCCGCGTACGAAGGTACTCCCGGCTGCCGCTTCGGAACTGGCTCCGAATGGGTACCCTTTCTTCGCGTTGTTCTTCTACTGCGGGCTCTGCCCGCCTTTCTCTGAATTTTTTTACGATATCATGAACACCTATGGGTTCCGCATCCTTGACTTCACCCCCAATGCTGTTCTGACCATGGCAGTTTTCGCACATCTCTGCGAAAACTTTGTCGGAGTCTATCCAAACGTAGCTCTTTTTCGCCACTTCTTTATGCCCCGAGTTGAGAGAGGGGAGCCTTTATCCGACGGAATCGCCTGGATCTCGAGAGCTGGCAAGAAGGAAGCTTATCTGGAGGGAGAGCTCCGCAGCAAATGGGAGGAATGGAGAGCAGAATGGTGCTGGATTGTCGAGGAGAACCCGCAGCCATTTACCGCCCAGCGTCAAGCCCCAATAGCGCGCGGCAACGATTGGAGCAACGTGGCCCCGGAAGACGATAGGCTGAAGATTGCCGTCACCCGGATCCTACGCCTCAGGCTTGCCGGGCTCACCGTAGGCGCCATTGGCGCAGATTTTCTTCGCTGCCGCATCGCCCCCCTGCAGGAGAGGAGGAGACCTGCCTGGGAGTTCCAGAACGCGGCAGATATCATGAGGCTGCGCCCGGGCCTCAAGTTCAACTTCACTGTCCTGGAACTGGACGCGATGATCTTGGAACTGTTCAAGCGTGATCCTCAGCATCCCGAAGCGTTCATGTTGCTGAGGGGTGTCGTTCTGCTGTGCAACAACTCCTCGCTCGACCGCATCCGTGCAATGACGCCGCTGTGCGATTCGCATGGAATTGTCCCAACTTGGCAAGAGCCTGCAGACGACATCGTGCGGGATTTCTTTGACGGCTTGGTAGAAGTGCCGGTCCGCTCTGATGAACAGAAGAGCCTCACTCGCGACACCACCGATGCGGAGATGCAGCGCATCGCCACTAGGCTGGAAGAGGCAGCAGCAGCCGCTGCCACGGGCGAGTTTGGATTCACCGTGGAGGAGGCAGAGGCAGCAGAGGCGGCAAGCCTTGCCGAGCGAGAGGAGCTTGCCGGCGAGGAAGAGCTTGTCGGGCCTGAAGCTGAGTCGAGCGAGCCCGGCAAGGGAGAGCGTGTCGGGCCCGAACCTTCAGACAGCTTGCCGCAAGCGGAGCCCCCAGCTCCGCCAAGAAGGCGTCTCCTCAAGGCCGTGGACGTAGCGAGGCGGCAGATGAGTCAACAGCCGCCGTGCCGTGCGACACGCTCTACCGCGGCAAGCACTGTTGCCGCGGGAGCGCCTCATGCCGCTGCGGCAACTAGAGCGGGGTCTTCTCGGTCCATCGCTGCTGCTCCTGCCAAGCGGACAAGGGAACCTACTCCTCCGCCTCGTCGCACCGGAGGCGAGCCGGACTTCGATCTTTCCGCGCTCAGCTCCGACGAGGAAGAAGAAGAGTAAGATTCTTTGTTGTACTTGTAGTTCTTCAATTCTTGCTGTTTTGTCTTTATCTGATTTGCTTTTACTCCAAACCCATTCCTTTTCAGGACTCTGGCCCAGAGAGCGGCGAAGAGAGCCAAGGTCCCGGTGATTGTCATCGAGGATGAACCCACCGCGACGGCAGGGGGCGTGTCCGAGACCACCTTGCCGGACCCGGCAACTTTTCCCCAAAGCAGCCCCCAGTGCAGCCCCCAGCGTAGGCATATGGTTTACTTCCTGCTGTCAGGCACGCATGGGTGCTCTTTCTTTGCTGATATCTGACTGTTGGTTTGTGTAGGAGCAGAGCAGCCTCACCAGGAGTGCCCGGAAGCCGCTCCCGAAATGCCATCTGCTTCGACTACACCGCCAAGGGAGGATTCCCCGGCAAGGGAGCATTCTCCGGCAAGGGAGAATTCTCCGGCAAGGGACAGTTCTCCGGCAAGGGACAGCACTGGCGACCCTCCGGTGGTTGAGACCATGACTGCAGATCCTAGTACAGGTAATCCTCTTGCTTGAAAACTTCCCTGGGGTTCTTCTTCTTCTGATTTTCTTTTTGGATATTTGCTTGACTTTTTTTCCTTTTTTCCGTTCGTCAGATCCATCTGCCACGGAGCCGATGGAAACCGAGGTCACCGGCGAGGAGAACGCGCGCAGCAATACCGACGACGCCGTTGCCACCGAAGGAGAGACCGGCGTTGATGATCCCGCCGGCGAAGAGGCCGCCAAAGTTGTTGCCGCAGAAGCTGGCGAGGGATCCGGCGATCGCACTGACGGCCCCGAGGCCGCAGGAGCGTCCGGCGCTACGCCGACCGCCGATCCCTCCGCCGTTGCTGCAGTGCCAGGCTCCGAAGAGCCCCAGCCCGGCGCCTATTTGAAGGCCGGTGACGGCATCTTCATCAAGCTCCCCTGGGCGTCAAGCTCCAGGGCGCCGGTCGAAGGGGAGATCTTGGATGGGGAGGTGCTCGCCTCCGCTGGGCTGACGCTGGTCGATGCGCCAAGCAGCAGCAGCGACGAGCCTGAGGAGGAGCGGCTGCTGCGGAAGCTGTTGTCGCTTTACCGCGCCCGACAGGCCAAGCTGGAATCCCGAGAAGCGCTTGTCGTGAAGGCGGGAGTGGACATCGAGAGGCGCGCGGAGGAGCTCCGAGGTCTCAGGCAGGAAGCTCTCCGATCCCTGGCAGAGGAGCGGGAGCAAGTCGCCAAGGAGCAGAAAGCATTCCTCCTCGAGAAGGCTGAAGTTGAAGAGCAACATCGGCTTGTTGCCGAAAAGCTATCTGCGCAGGAAGGCGAGTTGGCGTAGTGCAAGGTCAACCTTGACAGCCACGAGGAGGAGCTTGCCGCGCGCGAGCAAGAAATTGGCGGGGCTCTCAAGGAAGCAGAGGATGCTGCCGCAGCTGCCGAGGCCGCCAAGAAGGAGCTGGAGACGAAGATGGCGCAGCTGGAGGCCGATCTCAAGGAGAGCGGCGAGGAGCTTGCTGCGCTCAAGCGTGAGCGCGAGAAGGACGCCGCCGCTCATGGCGAGCTGCAGGGTCGTCTCGCTGAGAGGAGCAAAGAGCTTAGCGCCGCCAAGGACTCCAACGCAGATCTTGAGTTGAAGCTGGCTACTTTGACTCAGACGCTGGACAGCGCCAGGGAGCGGGAGGTGGCCTTGACGAAGAAGATCAAGGCCGACGAGGCGCTGATGGCGAGTGCTGCCGCCGCCCAGGACACTTTCAGGGAGAATGTGGAGCACTGGACGGAGCGTCTCGTGGATGTTGCCGCCGCCATCGACGGGGAGTTGGCGCAGCTGGGGATGGAGGATCTCGGGTACTCCTCCGATGAGCACCTCCAACCCTGCGCCAAGCGCAGCTTGTTCTTCAAAGGCGTGGCGACGGCCCTCCAGCGACTCCGGGAGAAGATCCCAAAGCAGCTGGCCGACAAGTCGCGCAAGATATGCGCGGGAGTTCTTCAAAAAGTGCTGGTGAAGGTGGCCTTCCGCAACCCAGGCCTCAACCTCACCAACGTCCTCAGGTCCCTGCCGCCGGATGCTGATCTGGAAGCGCTCAAGGCCCTTGTCGCACCCATTGTGGACAAGGTGACCGAGATCAAGAGGGTTGAGGGTGATCGCGTAGATTAGGCCTCCCGTCTTCTCTTTTTCTTTGTCGCTGCTGGTCATGTCATGGGAACAATCTGTTAGAGCTGCGACAAGGTATCTTGTAATATGACTCTATTTTGGGTATCGATTGCTATGGTATTTCCTTTACTTGATTCCTTCCCTTGTATGTTTTTGCCCCACGCTTTTAGGGAACTTGTCGGTGCAGGCACCTTAGCCGCGAGCGCTGAGTGCGGGACGTCAGCAGCTTGCTGGCGGTGCCGCTACCGACAAGAAACCTTGTCGCAACTAGTCGCAGCTCACTTAAGTTGTTGAGCAGACTCGAAACAAAGTAAGGGTGCAACTAGCTACGAGTTGGTTCCTCCGCGCACAGGTTTTCCATACAAAGCACGGTCGTTCGAGGAAGATAACTTAAAATTTTTAAAACTGATTGCTCAAACTTTGGCAACTTAGCTTTTCTGTCGTTTGCTTTCTGGTAAGGCGAAACTTCCTTGAACGACAACGACGCCTGGTCCACACCATTATCTTCTCCTTTCCCCCCGGCAAACTTGTGGGCAAGGGAATCTTCCTTTCCTTTTTGAGAAAAAGAAAGAAGAGAAAATAAAGATATGGAGCCTTACGGCTCGTTATTGCTTACCGGGGGTAGGCGCTGCACAGTGTCAGATAACACATGCAAAAAAAAGTAGAAAGCATGAAATTGACAAGATGTGCGGAGCATATGAGCTTTACTTATGCACGGGGTCTGCGCCCGGCTTTGTACAAAGGATTATATGCAACATCGGCAAGACTTGTACAAAAGGTGGTTGCCGGAACCGGTTCCGGCAACCGCGCCCTACGGGTAAAACCTACGAAGATGCTCAATGTTCCAGGAGTTGCTCACCGGAATGCCATCTTCAGTCTCTAGGCGGACAGCGCCAGGCCTAGTGACTCGTTTCACCCGGTAAGGGCCTTCCCACTTCGGCGTCAACTTGTTGGAATTCTTGGCGGACTTAACGCGCCGAAGAACAAGGTCGCCTTCCTCGAAACTTCTGGCATTAACTTTGCGGCTATGGTAGCGGCGCAAAGCTTGCTGGTATCGAGCAGCTCGTACAGCGGCCTGAAGACGGTCTTCCTCAAGGAGCAGCGCGTCATCTTGTCGCAGCTGCTCTTGCTCAAGCTCATCATAAGCGAGCACTCGAGGTGACCCGTATACGAGTTCCGTGGGGAGAACTGCCTCTGCTCCATAGACTAGAGCGAAAGGTGTCTGGCCAGTGGCTCGATTTGGCGTCGTCTTGATCGACCAAAGAACCACTGGCAGCTCCTCAATCCAGTTCCTTCCGCACTTGCGCAGCCTGTCGAAAGTCCTGGTCTTGAGCCCGCGCAGCACTTCAGCATTTGCCCTCTCCGCTTGACCATTGCTTCTCGGATGAGCAACAGAAGCAAAGCAGACCTTGGCGCCAAGATCTTGGACGTACTGCATGAAGATGCGGCTCGTGAATTGTGTGCCGTTGTCGGTGATGATCCTGTTAGGGATCCCGAAACGGCAAACAATTGACCTGAAGAACTTGACTGCTGACTGTGCTGTCACCTTCCTCACTGGTTCCACTTCCGGCCACTTTGTGAACTTGTCGATTGCAACGTACAAGTACTCAAAGCCCCCGACAGCTCGGGGAAAGGGGCCGAGGATGTCGAACCCCCAGACTGAAAATGGCCAGGATAAAGGGATCGTCTGGAGAGCTTGAGCTGGATGGTGTATCTACTTGGAATGGAACTGGCACGCTTCACACTTGGTTACTTGTGCAGTTGCATCCTGGAGGGCTGTCAGCCAAAAGAAACCTTGCCGGAACGCTTTGCCGGCAAGTGCTCTTGCGCCAATGTGGTGACCACATATGCCTCCATGTATCTCTGCCAACAGCTTTTGTCCGTCTTCCCGGTGAATACACTTCAGTTTCACGCCGTTGAGTCTTCTTATGTACAGTGTGTCGTCGACAAACTGGTACATACTTGACTGCCGGGCTACTCTTTCCGCTTCTTCTTGATCTTCGGGAAGTTGTCCTGTCTGAAGGAAATGGACAATCTGCTGTGCCCATGCTGGAGCTTGCGGCTCGACAACAAGGACTAAAGGCACATCTGCTGCTGCGGGAACATCCGCTTCTACGGCGAGAACCTGCGGCTCAGCCGGAGCTTGACGTTCCCTGGCAAGTTTGCCGGAGCAAAACTTGTCGGGGGCGTCTGCTCCAACGGTGCAAACCCTTTGGCTTGCCGGAGCAGACTGCTCCTCAGCGCCCTTGGTGTTGATCTTGAGGACCTTCTTGGCAGCGGCTTCGGGGAGCTCTGCTGGAAAATAGTCACCAGAAATCAACTTCCTTTTCTTGCTCTGTCCAGTTGATGGCGTTACAGACGGTTGAGTCAGTTTGAGCACAAAGATCCCTGGTTCCACAGGTAACTTAAGTGCGGCGCACTTCGACAGGCCATCGGCAATGTCGTTCTGAGCTCTTGGAACATGTTCCATCTGTAGGCCGTCAAAGTGCTCTTCTAGCTTTCTCACTTCATCAACGTAAGCTTCCATCAACGGACTCTGATAATTCTTGTTCACTTGGCGGACGACAAGCTGTGAGTCACCCCTGACAATGAGCTTCTTGATCCCAAGGTCTACTGCGATCCTGAGACCGGCAAGCAAACCTTCATACTCTGCGGTATTGTTCGTTGCTTGCTCCTTGGGAAAGTGCATCTGGACTACGTACTTGAGGTGCTCTCCGGTGGGTGCAACAAGTAGCACGCCCGCACCGGCGCCTTGCAGCGAGAAGACACCATCAAAGTACATCAGCCACTCTTTGTTTGCTTCCTTGACGGGGATGCTCGTTTCTGGAATTTCTTCATCTTGTGTTGGCGTCCATTCTGCTGTGAACTCCACCAATGCTCTGCTTTGGATAGTTGAAGTGCTCTCAAACTTGAGGCCAAAGCTTGACAGTTCCAGTGCCCACTCGACAATTCTGCCTGTTGCTTCTGGATTTTGCAGTATCCTCTTCAGCGGAAAACGAGTGACGACTGTGATCTCATGTGCTTGGAAGTAATGGCGCAGCTTTCTCGAGGCCATGAGAAGGCCGAAAAGCAATTTCTGCACACCAGAGTACCTTGACCTAGCCCCCTGCAGAAGGGAGCTGACAAAGTAAACTGGGCGCTGCACCATTTTTTTCTGCATCTTCTCACGCGCCTGCGCAGATCCATCTTTGTCGGGACCAGAGCTTGCCAGTGAAGTCCCCTGCTTGTCGCTGGATGCATCTGCCGTGGTTGCTGGCTCATCATCCGCCTCCCTCTCTGCTACTAACGCAGCACTAACCACTTGATTGGTTGCCGCTATATATAGCAGCAACTTCTCTTGTGGCTTAGGTGCGACAAGTGTTGGAGTGGAGGTCTGGTATCTCTTTAAGTCCTGCAGCGCAGCCTCCGCTTCTGGAGTCCATTTCATTGGACCTGCCTTTTTCAATATTTTGAAAAATGGCAGGGCGCGCTCAGCAGACCTAGAGATAAACCTGCTGAGAGCAGCCACGCAACCGGCAAGTCTTCGTACATCCTTGACATGCTTTGGTGCTTCAATCTGCTCTATGGCCTTGATCTTGTCGGGATTGGCTTCAATTCCCCGCTGAGACACGAAGAACCCGAGAAGCTTGCCGGAGGGGACTCCAAACACACACTTCTCGGGGTTAAGCTTGAGGTTGATCTTGCGCAGATTTGCAAAAGTTTCGTCTAAATCTTGAATCAGAGTCGCCTTGTCCTTGCTCTTGACCATTATGTCATCCATGTAGGCTTCCACATTTCTGTGTATTTGCGGCTCAAAAGCGTCATGGACTACCCTTGCAAATGTTGAACCAGCATTCTTTAAACCGAAAGGCATCCGTACGAAACAGTATGTGCCACATGGGGTGATGAATGCGGTCTTCTCCTCATCCTCTTCTGCCATGAAGATCTGATGGTATCCTGAGTATGCATCAAGAAATGAAAGCAGGTCACATCTGGCCGTGGAGTCGACAATCTGGTCGATGCGCGGCAAGGGGAATGGGTCTTTGGGACAAGCTTTATTGACATCAGTAAAGTCGATACAAAGCCTCCATTTCCCGTTTGCCTTGCGCACGACTACAGGATTGACCAACCACATAGGATGGAGCACTCCTCTGACAAGGCCTGCCGCTTCCAATTTCTTGATTTCTTCTGTGATGAATTCTCGGCGCTCCACTGCCTGTTTCCTGACTTTCTGCTTGACGGGCCGCGCATGAGGACAGACGGCAAGATGGTGCTCGATTACTTTCCTGGGAACACCGGGGATGTCAGACGGTTGCCACGCAAACACGTCGACGTTCGCCCGCAGGAAAGCAACGAGCGCGCTTTCCTATTTAGGGTCGAGAGTGGCACTGATGGTGAAGGTACCACCAGTGCCGTCCTCCTTGGTGGACACCTTCTTGGTCTCTGGTGGAGCTGCCATTGCCTTCTTACAATTGCCTGTGGAGCTCGATGGTGCGTCCTCGACGGTAGCGCAGCACTCCGAAGAGGTGCGCTTGCCGGAGTGGGAATCAGAACTCTTGCCGGACTTGGTCTTTTTCTTCCCCCCGGGAGCTTCAACGGCAAGTGATTTGCAATCTGTTGCGGCTGTTGCTTCCCGGTAGATCTTGTCGGCGCAGATAAGAGCATCCTTCTTGTCGCCAGGGACAGAGATGACACTTATCGGGCCTGGCATCTTCAACATGTTGCATGCATAATGAGAGGCTGCCATGAATTTGGCGAGTGCTGGACGGCCGAGTATCCCATTGTAAGGCAATGGAAAGTCAGCAACGTCAAAAGTGACCCTCTCAGTCCTAAAGTTCAACTCGCTGCCAAATGTCACCGGCAACGCGATCTTTCCCTTCGGCTTGTTCCTTCCCGGATTGATTCCTTGGAATGTGTCGGTCTCTTCGAGCTTGCCATCAGGGATCTGGAGTTTCTGGAGTACCGCGGAGGAGATTAGGTTCAAGCCAGCCCCGCCGTCAACTAGCATCTTAGTGACCTTGAGGTTGCGGATAGTTGGTGAAACCAACATCGGCAAGCACCCGACCGCAGTTATGCGATCAGGGTGGTCCTCAATATCAAAGATGATAGGCGTGCTGGACCATTTCAGAGGCTTGCGTGACTCGACAGGTGGTTCTGCCGCATTGACTTCCCACACCCACTGCTTGAGCTGGCGGTGCGAAGTATGCAGAGAAGCAACGCCGTCAACTCACAGGACCTCTGTGGCTTTCTGGAACTCCTACTCATCGGTCTCTTCATCGTCCATATCTTCATCGTCGTCGTCATCTTCATCCTTGTCGCGGCCGCGGGGAGGTCTGTCTCCTTGCCGCTGCTTGGCCTTGCCGCGGCGTCCTCCTCGGCCGGGGCGTTTCTTGCCGGCTCCTCCAGCACCTTCCTGGGCTTTCTCCTTGTCGCGTCGCTCGTATTCAGCCTTTTGCTGCTCGACAAGCTGCTCGACCTTCTTGCAGCTCTGGAGGTCATGGCCCTTGGTGCGGTGGATCTTGTAGTACTGCTTGTTGGTGTCGTCCTACTTGTCGGCGACCGCCACAGCCTGGTAGTTGGTGCCCGCGACAATCTCCTTGCCGGAGCTACTAGCTTTGGCTTTCTTGGCGCCACCTTCGTTGCCGGACTGCTCAACGACTAGCACATCTTTGCCTTTCTTCTTCCTGTTGTTCCGCCGCCGGTCTTTCTTTGCCGGGGCAGCCTCCTCACTATCAGATCCTCCTGCTTCTGTATTCTCTCCGGGGAGTTTCCTCCCTTCCTCAGCACGTGCACACTTGTCGGCCAGGGCATATAGCTCACTGACGTCTCTGATCTTGCACATCGCCATCTCCTCCCGCATCCTGCGGTTTCGCACGTTCTGATGGAACGCGCTGATTACCGCGGCAGGGTGGACATCTAGGATGTTGTGTTGTACGCGGCTGAATCTCTGAATGTACTTGCGCAAGGGCTCTCCTTCCTTCTGGGCGAGCAGATGAAGGTCGCTCTCTTGGCCATGAGGCTTGTGGCCGCCTGTAAAGGCGCCGACAAACTGATGGCATAGGTCTGCCCAGGAGGATATGGAGTTGTCCGGCAAGTGCATGACCCAGGATCTGACGTTGGGCTTGAGCACCAGCGGGAAGTAGTTGGCCAGGATCTTGTCGTCCCGTCCCCCGGCAGCTTGAACCGCGATGGTGTAGATGCTGAGGAACTCCGACGGATGCGACTTGCCGTCGTACTTCTCTGGTACATCTGGCCTGAAATTCTTCGTGCTGGGCCACTGGACTTGCCGTAGCTCACGAGTGAACGCAGGGCAACCTACCGCGTACGGCAAGTCGCCTGGTTCCCCTAGCGCATGCATGTCGATAGAGGGCCCAGCGCGCTGGTCGGATTGACGTCGCGCTTCTCTTCGGCGCTCAATGCGAGTGCGAGTGTCTTCTTGCTGCCGTTCGTGAAGAACTTGACGCTGATCGCGACGAGCTCGTGGATCCGATGAGGCAGTGGAGTCGTTGTCGAGGTGGATCCGGCGAGTCAGCGATCTTGGCCTTCGGGGTGGAGAGTGCATGGTGGTTGCACCCCCACCGGTTTCGTCGCCATCGGCTCGTGCCTGGCAGTCCTGCCGCGGCAGCGATGTACTCGGCTGCCACGGAGTGTCGCCATTGGCGAAGCCGATGAGACTCTGAATGGTGGCCCTCCATCCATCGATCTTGTCTGCCGTTGGAGGGTAATCCAGGAGCAGTTGAGCTCGTGCCAAAGCTTCTGCTGGAGTGGTGGGCGGCAGTGGCGAACGGTGCGAGGAGCGGGATATGCTCGGACTTCTAACTATGTTAGAAGGAGCAGTATCCCATTCAGGCGACCGTGCCTCGCTCATGCCAGCATGTTGGCGTGCATGCTGGCCTTGAGCACCCCGAGATCCACCAGCTCGATCTTGGTCCAACAAACGTATGGCACTGTGAATACCATGACGCTGTCGGTCCTGCGCCTCCTGAGATGGGCGCGGTGCATGTATGGACGCCGAGGTCTGCACAGCCTTATCCTTGGACATGGCAGCACCGTGGGCTCCCTCGTCGATGCCCGTTCTTCCGCCGGCGTCTACCCCACCGCTCGCTTGCTCCGGTGGTGGTGGGATCGACGTGGACGGAGCAGCTACCGCCGAAGCCTTCTTCTTCGGTGGCATGTCGATGAAGAAGATGAAGATCTAGCCCGTGCGAATGCCGGATCAGGTTCACACAACCTCGACGCCCCCTACCTGGCGCGCCAAAGATGTCGGGGGAAACTGATCCACGAACACCTATGGGACCGGCGGACCGAGCCCCTTTCGGTTCGGCGGGGGGCGGAGATCGCACGGAGAGCGGATCGAGGCGAAGCACACGAGCAGTTTACCCAACTTCGGAGCTCTCCGGAGAGATAACACTCCTACTGCTGCATGCCTGAGTGTATTGGGTTCTTGCTCGGGAGCGCTGAGTGCTACAGTACATACTAGCTGCTAACGAGACCGAGCGTGAGTGTTTTTCTGCCTTCGAACCCCCCCCCCCTACGTTGCGCATGGGCCTCCTTTTATATGCTCAAGGGGTCACCGATAGGTGGCAACGTAGACAAGGGTAAAAATGGAAAAGGAATTGCGGTTGGTACAACCACCTGTACAGTGTATCATACCTAACCATGACGGCAGGGGACAAAGGCATTAAATGCCCGTCTACGTCGCCCAAATAGTGCAAAAAGGGACCGTCAGGGACGCCACCGCTTGCCACGATGGCTATCTTGTCAGCGTCGCTTGCCACCGCGCACTGCTGGCTGCACAGTCTCTCGCCACGCGCGCCTGGAAAGGCCCCAGGGCGACACGTTGGTGGATGCGCTGGAGCATGGGTATAGAGTGGTCGCTTGCCGCGGCAAGCGCCTTGCCGCGGTCGTTGTCTTGCCGCGTCCGGAAGCTTGTCGCTCACCGGGCCTTGCCGGGACGCGTGGCGCGTCGCGGCAAGTTCCTTGAGATGCCTTGGCTGGCTTTCCCGGCAAGCTCCTCTTGCCGGGGCCTTGTCTCCTTGGCTTGAATACTTTGTTCTTGAATGGCTCCAAAGGAACCACGGAGGATCTTGGCGGTCACCCGGCAAGCCTTGCCGCGGGGTGCTGCGACTGCCCGTGCACAAGTTCGGGATACTAGGGTACCCCTACTCTAGTACACTGACGGCTACTCCCTCCCTCGTCTGCATTAAAGCCGTACCGAGAACTGCACCTCCCGTTGTCAAATCGAATACTCCCTCCGTCTAGGTGAGTAAGTCATCTTACGAAAACTAAATAGTAAACACATAGGCGTAGTGCATTAACTCTCACGTTGTTTCTTATTTTTTGACATAAATAGATGAATCAACCAATAAGAGATGTGGGGCTTGTATGCTTTTAATGACTTGAGACTATCAAACATGACATGAAGTGGTCAGTTCGTTGCACGCAATGATATTAATAATGCTTAGTATCATACTACCTCCATCCTGGTTTATTGTGCCCTTGAGCCAAAATGCAAAGACCAAGAAAAGCACACATATAGAGAAATTTGAAATAAATTACCTCTCTAATCACCCCTACTAGCTAGGCCTATTTACTACCTCTGTGCATGCAATGGCTATTACACGCATGTAGTCTGCATGCATATCCAATCGAGAAACCCCATGCGCTTGCTTCCATGGGGAGAGTGTTGGAATCTGGGATGGAGGAAATAAAGTGACGTGTTTAAATGCAGCGGCCTAATAAAAATGGTACAACCTGTGATAGCTCACGGGACTAATAAACCAGGACGGATGTAGTATATTAGTATCATGTAGTACTTTATTTATTGCAATGTATGACACATAGTAGCATAGCATTTATTATGATACGGTATCATGATATGATACTCAACTCTCTCTTTCTTCATTTAATTCTATGACACCTCATCAAAATTGCCTAGTTGGCATGCATGATATAGCTATGAAACTACCATTACAACTAGCCTTAGCAAATAAACATTAAGTTCTCTCGTTTTCCTCTCCACCTTGGTCACCTAGACGGGGGGAGTATATTGTACTATTTAAAAGTCGAGGGCGGGGCTTTTCCTGCGCGGTAGGCGGGGCGGAACCCTAGTCGGTTCGATAGAGATGTGAGAAGATGAGGGAGTAGGCTGCTGCAAACGTAGGGATGTGTGATTTGACAACGAGTTACTGCTGGACAGGTGGGGTCCCGTGATTTGACTTGCCATTATCATTTTAACTGCGGCGCTACGACCGGCATGAGTCTCCTGATTCCTGACCACCTCCATACAAGTGCCTCTCCCAATGCTCCACCATGTAGTAGAGGCTAGCTCTTGCATGAGAGCCCACTTCTCCACTTTTTCCTTGCCTCTCTTTCCTCCACATATAGCCCACTATTATACTACTTACTTGCTCCTACAGGTGCTAAGCTTGCCACATAGGCATAAAGTCTGATGTGGCAAGTTAATTAAGAAGAGAGAGACTAGTTTGGTGACCCAAGGAAGAAACAGTGCTAAGAGGGTGCTTGGATACGTTTTAGTCCCATGACTAAAAGTAGTGGGACTAAAACTTGCTATCCTCACCCATGCTTCGATCCAAATACTAAAGAGACTAAAATCAAGTTAATGAGCATTTATTATCCTCCAAACCCTCCAATCCAGAACTCGCATGTGTTAAAGGAGAGGAGTTAAATGAGGAGAGAGAGGACTAATCCACATTTTAGAAGGGGTACCCCTGACTAAAAAATTTAGTCTCAAGACTAGTTTTAGCCCCTCTTTAGTCAGGGGTGCTTGGAACTTTAGCCTTTTAAAGAGACTATTTTTAGTCAGAATAAAATAAGTCCCTTGGATCCAAGCACCCTCTAAGCGCGTGTACCTAGGTGAAAAGACAATTTTGAGTCTATAGCTAATTAAATGAAGAAAACTTAGCAACAAAAAACTACTAATAAGCACCTATGCATTGGGGACTTGATTGCTGAGCCATTTAATGCCCTTAGCACCTCATCTAAGCACCATTTCATTGGAAGAGGTCACTCCTTGGCAAAAGCAATAAATACTACTACGAAGAAAGAGATAGAGAGAAGTGAAATAAATAAATACACTTATAGCCAACCTTAGAGCTAACCTTGTTGTAGTATGAGTGACTAAGTGATGACATGCCAACATCAGATAGCCTAACACACCGTGTTAAATCTCCAAGGGCGCGACCGCGCGAGCGACGCGACGGTCGTGGTAGGCACGACCATGATACGAGCTGCTAGAAGCCCTTGGATCTGAGATTGAACGGTCGCATGCTAAGTTGCTGAAAATTTGCAGAATAACCCTCCAGGATAGGATATCCACCCATAGGTCTAGAATCACGCCATGCAACCATTCGATCTCAGATCCAAGGGCTCTCGGAAGCCCGTATCATGGGAGAATGGAAAGCCACTACCCTGTCGTTCGCACGCTGGTAGTTCGCTCCTACTCGTCCCCGCACGTCCTTTAATATTATGGCGGTTCACTCGTAGTTGTCCCGTCCTTCAACATTATGGCAGTTCCACTAATCCTAACCCTCCTCCCAAATCCATGGCATCCCAAATCTCCAAGATCGGCGGTGAGTACAAGGTTAGAACCATCACCGGAAATGAGTTCGACGTCATCTACACCCGTTCTTCCGCGGCGGTGAAAGGATGCCTTGCTCGCTTCAGACGCATGTTCGAAAACTCAGATGATGAGTGGGTCGCTGGGCTAGATGTTCAGTACACCACAGTCTTGGGACGAGAGAAGGATCTAAAGGAGGAACAGAGGAAGAAGCCCGCCGTGATCTAGGTTTGCGTGCATGACTTATGCCTGGTCTACCACATATGCCATGCCGATGTTGAATGCCTGGATTTTAAGAACTTCCTCAAGAGCAACCTAGTCAAATTCGTTACTATAGACTTTACGAATGACAAAAAAGTCCTGGGTCAGATAGGCCTCATTGTAGGCAAGCCCTTCAACCTCCAGAAGAATCAGCTGCTGCCCTCCAGTGGCCAGCCTTCAATGCTAACCCTGGCAGGAGCCATGGTTCATCCTTCAATACACATTTCATCGTCATGCATGGCAGCGGAATGTACTAGATATAGACCACATCCACAACTCTGCATTGGATGGCTACCTTTGTTTCAATATCTACAAGGGTTGGATGAAGAGCAAGAGCCAAGTGTGTGGTTCAAGCAAAGAAGTAACGGCCAAGAGGAAGAGGGACAAGGACGAAGTCAAGGACATGGACGAGGACTCCGAGTAAGGTGGCAGTGTCATTGCTCATGGTGGTTCTAATGCAGTGTCTACCAGATTAGTTGCATAGTTTAATTTCAGGTGTGCTTAGTTTAATTTGAGGGGTGTGTTGTGCTGAGCCCCCAGCAGAACTATGTTATGTTTCTTCTCGTTACTTTAACTCTTCAGTACGTACATACTAGTATTTCTTACATTTCATCTTTTAGTTGGTATAGTACTACCACTCGCTTCTTCACATTATATACGTACAATATATATGGCCAACATCATATAGCCAGCAGTTTAGTTGTCAAAGAATTTCAGGGTGCTTAGTTTTGTCAAAGAATTCCAGGGTGCTTAGTTTTATTTGAGGGGTGGGTTGTGTTGGTAACCATTATTGTGACTATCCTTTTTAATAGTACTATATGCATAATTTGGCGACGAGCGCTCTCTATATGTACCACCTTTTTTAAAATTTCAAGTTTTGCTCCATGGCGCAATCCATCGATACTACTACTATACAAAAGTGGAGTATATACATTTTTTAAAAGGCTAGAGGGCGGGGCAGTCTAGCTTGGTCGGTTTCACGAGAGGCGAGGGCCTTTGTGATTTGACAGCTCATTACTGTTGTCAAATCGAACAGTACTGCACCGCCCGCTGCACGCCCGGCTTAACACGCATCCTCGCCTCCATCAAACCCCTCCGTCAAACCCGCATGCAAACCAAGAATCCTACTCCGGCCACACGTCCGTTCATGAGCGGGCCGGAATTAAACGCAACACCGGCCGTGCTCCTCCCATCCGCCCTCAGTTTAAATGAGGCCAGACGCCGGCCAAGCTCCTACCGTCTGCCCTCTATTTACACGAGGCCAGACAGACAGCGGGCAAGAATCGCACCCCTCCGCCACTCCCCCATCTCCTTCACCATTTTCTCCACTCTCCCGATGGCTTCCGATGAGCCATTCTCTGGCATATTACCTGGCTGGGTGGCCCACCGAGCCCTCGGGATACGGGCGAGGCCGCTCGATGCTTCACCAACCTCGCTTGGCCCGACGGAGCCAGTTGCCGCCCCAAGCAGGCGCGTGGTTCAGCAACTCACCGCTCCAGTTCAGCTCGATGAGGAGTGGCAGTTGCTCCATGCAAGCACGGCAGCGAGCACGCCGGTACGGGCATCGTCGCTGCCGCGTCGTACCGCGCCACCAGTGTCTGCGATGGCCGCGCCTCCCGTGTCTGTGGGTGCGCCTCCCGTGCCTGCGGCAGCGCCATGCAGGCAGAGATAGAAGCTGGGTGCATGGAGAGTGACGAGTCGGTGGCCAGCTTCTCCGTGTACGCCGCCATCATCGAGGAGAAGTAGAACACGGGAGGCCGCCGCCACTTGGGACCCATGAAGGCCACCGCCGAGGCGACGACTGTGCATTCAGGTGCTTTCTTTGCTGCTTCGTCTCTTCCAAGGACCTTCGTCGACCCCGCAAGTGTCTGACGGACATGAGGAAGACAAAGGGATCCGCGGGCGGCCATTTAGATTATGTACTCCCTCTGCAGCTGGCGGGAAATATTTGTTCTAAGAATGGATAAATTGTATGTATCTGTAACTAAAATAAGTCTAGATACATCCATTTCTAGGACAAGTATTTCTAGATGGAGGGAGTATTAATTATACCAAGAGAGCCGGATTGGCACCACTTAGTTCATGTAAATATAATGAAATCCATCATGTTTATATGAAGATCCGGCTTCTTTATACGAAATCCTTCATGCTTATATGAAATCAGTCCGTGTTTGCACGAATTTCATCTAGTTGGTTAGAGTTGTGAAAATGTATGTCTCTGGCGTTTGATGTCGTCCTCCGCGGGAGGAAATTTGCCGGCTGCCATTGGAGATGCTCTTATGCTGGAAATAATAGAGTGGCATCCAATCCATTTGAGTTAATTGCCTGTATGATTGTCCCTCTATAAAAAGTTAATTGCATGTACAGTGTACACGTGACTCGCAAGGTGGCTACAACTTCGTACAGAAAGTTAAAAAGAAACAAGTCCATCCTTAATCTTTTATTCTAAGTACTCTGTGGGTTCCACTGTCAGTACAGTGGTGAAAGAAGTATATATTAAATAAGTAATATATATTATAAAAATCTAAAGTTAAAAGATAGAATTCGAACTCATGTCATCGCGTTGCGAGCATCCGGCGCTAACCAGTCCAACACATTTTTGTTGTAGACCATGCTGGAGATATATCTCCATGTCTACTCTTATACTCCATTCGTTCCTAAATATTTGTCTTTTTCATATTTCAAATGAACTACCACATACGGATGTGTATGTAGACATATTTTAGAGTGTAGATTCACTCATTTTGCTTTGTATGTCTTTTTAGGAGGGGGACATATTTCTCCTTTATTTATTTATGAGGTACCCAGATGGCACTGCACCGCCAAGAAAAGAGGGTAACATCAAAATTATGGACTACTTTTTTGAGTATGTTGGTAAGGTCCGGTCATAGTCACTTGTTGAAATCTCTAAAAAGACAAATACTCCCTCCGTCCGGAAATACTTGTCATCAAAATGGATAAAAGGAAATGTATCTAGACATATTTTAGTTTTAGATACATCTCTTTTTATCCATTTTGATGACAAGTATTTTCGGACGGAGGGAGTAGAAAACAAAGTTGGTGATGATGGTGTGCGTGTCATCCTGCAATATAGGCCGTCAGATTTATATCTAACGGATAGGAAAGAAACTATGGCAATTTTGCAAAAATATACCCACACGCCTCTCCATGTTCGCAAATAAGGCCTTCCCTCGTTCAGCCTTTTCTCTCATAAGATAAACTACTCATACAAATGCATCTTGATGTTCCGTGCAATGCACAGGCAGCTAGCTAGTTTCTTTTAAAATAGTTGCTGCGATAATTGGGTTGAAGTGATATATTTTATGTCTGCCCCGAATGATTTCTGATTCACTAGTAGTAACAAAGAAAAGGTTGCCTTGTTAATTAAAAGAAAACAGGGTGAAAACTATCACATGAGGCCAGTAAAAACAAGGCACACTGGGTTCAGCGTCATCGTCACTATAGCTGTGCGCGCACGAGAAGTCTACATATTGAGGGGGCTACCGAGCGAGGCACCGAGACACAATGTTTGAGAGAGAAACCAATTGACAGATTATGATCAGATCGAGTTGTCACCCTTCTGCTATCATTGTTGGGGGGAGAGAAAGACGTATCGAGAGTGTGCGCGGTAGGCACAGAGGCACAACTAGCGAGTGTGTGTGTATGTGTGTGTGTGTTTGAAAGAGGAGTAGATAGATTATTATCAAGATCGAGGTGCCACCCTACTCCTTCAGTGTCGGGTAGTGTGTGTGTGTGTGTATGTTTGAGAGAGAAGCCAGTCGATAGATTAGTATTAAGATCGAGGTGTCACCCTACTCCTTCGGTGTTGGGAAGTGTGGGTGTGTGGGTGGGTGGGTGGGGGGGCAGTGATACTCACATGTCTCTACTTCTTATAAAAAACAGAGTTGGTGATGATGGTGTTCCTGCCATCCTGCAATATAGGCCATCCGATTTATATCTGACGGATAGGAAGGGAACTATGGCAGTTTTGCAAAAAGATACCCATACCCCTCTCTGCATTTGCAAATAAGGCATTCCCTCGTTCATCCTTTTCTCCCACAAGATAAACTACTCATACAAATGCATCTTGATGTTCCGTGCAACGTATGGGCATCTTGCTAGTAGGGAGAAGGAGTTTGTGTGACACATATCTAGCTATATTAAGGGATAGGTAGATAGCATTTGTGCGAGGCATACTTAAAGCATCACGAAGATAAACAAACGGTGTGCATGCAAGTGCCGAAAAAAGAAGAAGCGAGAAAGAATGCGTGTGTGTGTGTGTGAGAGAGAGAGAGAGAGAGAGAGAGAAATCTCAAAACAAAAGGTACTCTGTTGGAATCCCATTGTATGTATTCATATGGTTCCGAAACTCGAGTAAACCTTAGGCATATGTGTGAGAGACATTATTATACTTTGAGACAATAGTGGCTGTGGGTGGGCGGAATTAAAGGGGTGGGTGTGTTAGACAGAGAGAGCGTGTGTGTTTCTGTGTGAGAGACTTGTAGGATGGTGTAGAAAGACGAATTTAACCTTGACGGAGGGAGAGAAATACACGAAGTGCGCATGTGTGATTCCGATGCCCACAGGGAAATGAGATATGTATGTGTGTGAGAGAGATTGCACAATTCATTCACGTATCACTATCTAGCGATCGTGGACGTGCATCGTTTGAACATAAGTCAATATCTACTTCGTATTGTGGCCAAAGGTACAATATCAATTCAACGCTATAAAGATTGGACACTCACATATCACATTTTTTTCTATTTAAATAAACCTTTTCAGTTGTGCATGCCAAAGTTACGCTGATGTTTCTTCAAACAACCAATGTAGCTATCATGTACATGCACCATTGTTACTCTTGCATTCAAATTCATTAGTCTTGAATGATTTAAGTTTCTATTTTGAAGTAATATATGTAATATTCATATATGAATTCAACGGGTACGCAATTTATGAAATGGAGGCTATGTAATCATATGAGATAACACTTTTAAGTAGCGGACTACAATATCCATTTCTTTTTGTGCGCCTCTACACTAACACGTCAATGCATTATGTTTAAAGTAAATAACCAATGGCACTAAATTATCTATTTACACGAGAAATACATAGGCTGAGCGTTTGACCTTTTTTTGTGAACGCGGATGTGTGAACGTCCAAGTTATCGACGCATCATCCCGAGTTATTGTCTTTTTTTCTGGGGTGGACTTCACACCAGTTATTAACTGCTGATGTGTGCCCTATGTACACAGTCTAGCATGACCTTCCCACTAGCATGGTCCAAAATTAGTTGAAACTGGATACGAACGATCTCGCGGGCGGCAAAATCTCTCGCCTCCTTCTAAAATTTCCGCCACCTTAGTCTTTAGCATGCGAAATTCCCCTTTTGTCCTTGGTGCACGGAGACCAATAGTTACAATACCGCCCTCATCTACATGATAGGTTGGGGCTGCTTTGGTAACTTCCGGTTCCCCCCACTACACGGCACCCCCATTTCCTCTCCCCCTACCGCAAAAACGACTAACTCCACAGCACCAGAGCATCTTACATCACGCCGTCCGTACTTCATCGCCCTTTCTCCCCTCCCCTCTCGAAACCCTAGACTGCTCATCCACCGGCGTACCATAGCCCATTCACTGCCAGCAGCGTCTACCTCGTCGGATCTGCTTCTGCAGCCGCATCTACCCCTCCCACCTCCCCTAGAAACAAGTAGACTGCTCACCCACCACTGTACCACAGCCCATTTTCAGTGCCGGCCTTGTCCACGGCGCCGGATCTGCCTCGCCGGTACTCTCGTCAACCGCCGTGCATCTGCAGCGGCTCATTCGTACTCCCCACCGGAGACACTTCGTCCACACCCCTCGGAGCCGCCCCACCGACGCCCCCGTCGACGGCCTCTGATCCTCTTCGCCGACACCTTCCTCAACCCTATCAGAGCCGCTTCGCCGACACCATCATCAACCCTACTGGAGTAGCTTCGCCTATACCATTCTCAACCCTACCGAGGCCGCTTTGCCAACTCACAAGTCCATGGCCTCAGATTCGCTTCCTCGCACCCTCATCCAACCTACCAGAGCAGCTTCTGACGCCCCGTCCACGACCGCAGATCCGCATCATCGACACCATCCTTAACCCAACCACCGGAGCAGCTTCTGACGCCCCGTCCATGGCCGCAGATCCGCATTGTCGACACCATCCTTAACCCAACCACCGGAGCAGCTTCACCTACGCCCTCGTCCACGGCCACAAATCCGCTTTGCCCACACCGTACTCCACCCTACCGGAGCCGCTCCACAAACACCCTATTCGACAGTTCTAGATCTCCTTACCGGACCCCGACAGCCAGCGCAGCGTCATCACCCTTGACATTTCTAACCTGATTCCCACCGTCTGGAGAGATGCCAAGCACCCGCCATGGTCTAGGTACTTGTCACCTTTAAACTCGCCCAGCATCACCTGCCCGATGTACTTCAAATATACTAACCGGTCGCTGTTACCTGTTATGCAGCTGGCAAAAACTACAAGGACGATGTTTCTTCTGGATCTAACAGCTTGGCCAACCAAGATCCTGGACTGAGGCATTGCTATGATCTTCTAAGTGTGTGTGTCTCTCTCTCTTGTATTGTTATGTGCTTGCCAGCGCGCTTTCCTAGGATTTTCGACCAGTAATCCCTTTGTGCAGACAATGATTTCTACTACTGGCTGCTAAATTAGATATGTAGATGTCATACATGATACTACCTCATACCTCTGTTCCTATATATAAGTCTGTCTAGAGATTCCACTATAGGCTACATACGGAGCAAAACGAGTGAATCTACACTCGGAAATGCATCTATATAATCTGTATTTGGTCCATACTGGAATCTCTACAAAGACATATATTTAGGAACAAAGGCAGTACATTACACAAAATCATAGGTGGCATTTAGGAATTCCAGTGCACTACATTAGGCTCCCTTAGAGTGCCTGCTAGTCCAGCACACAGAGTCGTTGTCGGATATAGGGTTCCGGCAAAACCCTTAAAGTTTGAACTCTAGGGTGTGCACGAAGTTCTTCTCCCTACCAAAACACGCCCACAACCTCGCCGCAATTCTAAGCTAGCATGATGAACAACACAAGAGACACGAGTTTTATACTGGTTCGGGACACCGTTGTGGTGTAATACCCTAATCCAGTGTGTGGTGCGGTGGATTGCCTCTTGGGTTGATGATGAACAGTACAGAGGAAGAACAGCCTCGCGAGGAGAGGTGTTCTTGTGGTGGTGTGGATGAGCTAGGTTCGGATCAGATTCCAGATGCCTTCCTACTATGGTGGCTAGCCCTATTTATAGAGGCCCTGGTCCTCTTCCCAAATATTGAGCGGGAAGGGATCCAACAACGGCCATTTCGAAAGTGGACAGCTAGTACAAGCTATCCTAACTAAAGGTGGTCTTCGACTGTCAAAGGCACTGGTGAGGACGTCATCTTGGGCTCCACGGTGACCTCCGTCCTGCCGTCCTGCTGGTCTTGGTCTTATTGCACCGATAAGGAAACCTTTGCCTGATGCCTTGGTACTCCGCGCCTGCGCTTGCCCCCTTTGCACTAAAGAGGAAACGAGGACACTACGTAGGCTGGCGCCCGCCTGGTGCCCTTCTGGTCTTGATCGTCACGGCTTACGTCATGAGCACCTCGTGAGGCACCCCTTGCCTAGATCTCTCCGCCTCCTCGCGAGCCTGCCAGATGAGGCCGCCCCTGAGGAGGCCTTGCATCGTCCGCCCCGTGAGGCTTGGCCCCTCGCGAGGGTCTTGAGTGATTGTTGATGAAGACGGGTCGTACTAGGCCACTGGTTGAGTCACGCTGCAGGCCGCAGGCAGCCAAGTCTGCGGACCCCCATTCCCAGAACACCGACAGTAGCCCCCGGGCCCAAGCATGCTCGGACTTGTCTTAGCAGCGAAGCCAAAGGGCAAGTGCGGAGCGTCGTGGGCCCCAACAGCCTGCGGCCTTGGTCGACGCGTGGCGACTAATTGGACATGGGCGTCTCCGCTTCCCCACGCTCCCCGAATATCCGCCTGACTAGGCGGCCACGGTGCCTTACACAGTTATCTCCCCCCTCGCTGGCAGCGTGCTTCCTATTCCCCCTTCTTCCTCAAATCTCTGCTTCCGCCCCCAATCTAACTTGAGCTCTGTTCCCACCATTGCCATGGCACCAACTAGCAAGGAGAAAGGGAAGAAGCCCCTGTCCTCAACTAGTTCGTCCCCTACAATCGAGCCCGTCGTCGGCCGGTCGCTGGTGCTCAATCTGGAGGCCTTGGGCAAGGTCTGCCCCGCGCTCGCCTCCAGCTTCAACGAGTGCAGAAAGATGATGGCTTGGCCTGCGTCCCATGCCTCTGTCGACAGGACCGTCACGGAGGTTCGATTCTTCGTCTACGCCCTGTGGGCTGGCCTAGTTCCCCCTTTCTCCACCTTCTTCTATGCAGTGCTTTCCCACTATCAGATCCATATGGTGCATGTTGACCCTCAATCCGTTACCCTTCTTGTTGTCTTCGCCTTTGTTTGCGAAGCTATGGTGGGCATTGCTCCTTCCATTGCCCTCTTGCGCCACTTCTTCTCTTTGCGCCTGACCGACCCCTTCCAGTGCTCGGGGTGTGTGAGCTTCCAGGCTGTGGCAGAGACGGCCGCCTCGGGGATCGATTTTGGCCTCCCGCCTTCCACGACTGAGTTCCGGACACGGTGGTTGTACGTGGATGTCAGAGTGCTCAGCCCTCTGCTCTCGCCTTCGACGTTGCCTGTTGTCCCTCATCCAGGCTGGGACCATGAGAGACTCGTGAGCCCCCGGCTCTCCTTTGTCTGGCACCGACCGAGGAGGTTGAGAGAGCTCGGCGTGACTGCGCCCCGGGTGGTGAAGGAGTTCCTCCAGTGTTGCATTGCTCCTCTTTAGCGCCATTCCCGACCGATGTGGGCCCTGACGGGAGACCAGGGCCGCATGAGGCTCCAGGAGACGGAGCTGGCGCCCAAAATGCTAAAGAAGGTGCTTGAGGTCTTGACTGGCGACCCCTCGCTGGGCGATATATGGCACGGGGGTAGCCTCTTGTATCTCTGCTCGAGCAGGGCTGAGTTTGCGAGACAGATGCCTCTCTTTGACGAATGGGGGTTGCGTCCGGCTGGCCTTGCAGGGCCCCGCGAGAATCCTGTCGCCGTGACCCCCTTCCTCGCCGCCAGCATCGATCTTGCCCCAGGAGAGGGTGCAGGGAGGCAAGCATCGCTTGAGGCTGGAGGCTCGGGTGTTGTGGCGCTGACGCTGCACGGGGTTCCCGAAGCGTCATCCTCCGGGGCTCATGAAGCCCGCCCTGAAGCGGTCATCGATGGGGGGATGCAACCCGCGGCTCCCGAGGCCGGAGCCCCCGGGGTCTTGGGAGGCCATCAGGAGGTGGTTCCTGATCGCTCCTCCCAGCTTGGCGCCCCCGAGGTTGGCTGCCTGGATGCCTCTTCATCCGCGCCACGCGCTGGTCCTCACATTGAGCGCCTGGGTCGGTTCCGTGTGGACTTCGCCACCCTCCTTAAGAGGAAGGAGTCTTCGAGTTGCAGTGGACGCCCCTTCCGACCGTTGAAGCACAGGAAGTACTTCGCCGTAGACGAGTAAGTACCTCATTCTTGCAATTTCTCAATCACTGCTCCCTTTCCTGACTGTGGCCTTTCAGGATCCCTCCTGCCGAGCCTGCGGAGTCTCCCAAGAAGCAACTTCCTCCGGCCTCGCCTTCATTGCTGGCCTTGAGCGTCCCGAGCTTGTGTGCTGCCCCTGATGCGGGCTCAGCCGGAGAAGCAAGCCCGCACGCAGGGTGCCTTGAGCCTGTGCCCTTGCCGCCTTTCCTTCGCGACCTCGCCTGGGGCGTGACTAGCCTCCCCAGGGCTCCTCCTCTGATCATGGACGGTGAGTGGTTGGCGTTGGTCCTTGGCTCTTCTTCTGGGGATGGACTTGCGTCGGTTCAGGTCCCTTGTGGAACCCGTCCGGCAATCGTGGGGGCGCCAGCCCCCAGCCCCCTACCGAGAGGGGTTGAACCACTTCAGGACCCGATGACAGCACCGGGGACAGAGGATGACATCGACAGCGTGCTCGAGCGCACGCGAGAGCGAAGCGTCATTCGCTAAGAGTTCCTTCGGAGGGCAATGGACGTGAAGGGCCAGCTCGGTGGAGAGCTCGCGGACGTGGACGCGTGCCTTGAAGCTAAGGGCATGCGGCTGATTAAGGAGCGGTGCAAGCTGAAGGTGGCAGTCAACCTCGCGCGTCATCAGCGCGAGCTTGACAACATGAAGGCCGAAGCATCCCTTGCGGCCTTGCGAAAGGCCTACTCTCGAGCTATGGAGGAGGCTCGGGAAGCAGATCATCGGAGCGAGGTCGCGAAGAAGCGCGCGTGGGAGCTCCAAGCCTGGAGCGCTTCCCTTGAGTAGCAGGTGGAGATGCGCTAGGCCCCCCTTGCGTCACTGAGGGGGACGCCTGTCGAAGAGGAGGAGCTCCGAAGGCGTGAGGAAGCGCTGACGCTGGAGGCCGCCCAGTGCAATCTTGACCTTGAGCGGTTGGAGACGAGGGAGCGCTAGGTCACCCAGGCAGAGGACGATGTTGGCGCACGAGAGGCTCGAATCCAAGAAGAGGTCGACCGCCGCGTGGCGGAAGTTCGCACAGATCTTGTGCGCGAGTATGACCAGAGGCTGGAGCTGATTGAAGCCGAGGCTGCGGGCAGGATTGCCGCTCTCAGGTCCAAGCTGACTGAAGCGGTGCAGTGTGCGGAGGCCGCCGCAGCCGCCCTGGTCTCGGCGCAGACTGGGTTGGCCTCCACCTGTGCCGAGCTGCTTCTTCTTCAACAGCGGGTCGATGACGCCGAGTCCGTTGTGTGGCAGAATAGAGAAGAAATTCTTCAACGGCAGACGCTGGAGCACATGCATGGTCCCATGCTCCAGCAACTCAGGAACAAGGCCAACACGGCCCTAGGCAATATCTGCGAGGCGGAGGCCCCGCATCCTCACCTGACCAACTACGCCAGTCATCTCCAATTCTTCACTGATGTGGTGACACACCTGGAGAACCTCCCCGAGAGAGCTCGCCAGCTTGTCGAGGAGAGGAGTCGCAGCCTGCTCGGGCGTGCATTTTCCTGCGTCTTCAACCACCTTCAGAACGCAGATCCCCACTTCGACTTCGACGCAGTCATCGCTCCAGTGCCCGAGGCCATCCGGGGCGACCTGGCGCGGTGGGTAGAGGACAACTGGATGCGCTTGTCAGGGCCTTTGCTTCTGACAATGATGGGGCGATAGTTGCTGCGGATGAAGGCGATGTGGTGGTGAAGACGGCGCCAATGATGGTGATGTGATGCTAGTGACAACGACAGCAGCGCCAGTGATGCCTCTGGAGGCGACCAAGAGGGCGCGGTGAGCGATATGTCCGACTAATCCTATGTTCCCCTGCTGCTTATCCTGCACACAAAAAACTCGGGTGCGGCCCTGAAGGTTGTAAGAGCATTTTGGGAGGGGAAGCCCCTCATGTAAAAAGATTGTTGTCCTCATGCTTTTAGGAGCGACGCTGAATGTGCGCCTGCATGATATTACGGGTCCTGCGATGAGTTAGTTGTTGTGGTTTACCTTTAGCCCAGACAAACCTTGAATAGGCTTGCGAGGCCATGGACCTCCAAGGATCCTCTAAGGGACCTACTGACCATGTGGTGAGGGCCATGCGAGAGCGAGTGCCGGCCGCGGGACGGCATGCGTGCGTGCGCTTGGCCCGGCCCTGCCCGCGAGAGGCTCGCAAGGGGGAGGCAGTTAGTGCAACTTCCAAATTAGGGCAGAAACCAGAACACAATAAATCATACAAACAAGACACGACACCCCCCCCACGCTCATATGCAAATTCAACTTCAACTTAAATCTGAAGCAAGGAAGCTCGACCACAGAAAGGGAGCCAACAAGCAAAAGGCCCCTTCCGGCACCTAGTCTAGTCTTCGACGTCTTCTCACCAGCACGGAGCTAAGTGCTGCCACTGGGCGTGGGAGGGAGCCCCCTTGGCCCGAGGGTGGCTCTCCGGAGACTCCAGGGCGTGTACAGCCCCAACTCATTATTACATGAGAGTGTCACGTGCGGCGAGCTTCACAAGCACTGGGCCTTCTTCACAGGTACCGGCCTTGCTTCATATCGCCAGACGAGGGGCCCGCCTTGCGCCAACCTCGACCACCATTGACGGCGGCCGGAGACCAAGGACGATGCCAATGGGGCAAAGGGGACGCTAGCGGTTCCCCCGGTGACCATGGGTCCTCTGCCCAGGGCAGGCTTTGCAGCACCTCCCCGGCAGAGGGCTACCTCCGGGAGACACCTTGCTCCAAGCGCCGTGGGGAGGGGCCTGGCTCCCGGCCCCTCTCCTGCAGCCCCCAGTGCGCTCCTCCTGGCGGAAGGGAGACCACCGAGCTAGGGCAGCCTTCCGCTGCAGTGACCTGAACTTCTTGCGGCCCATGGTTAGCATAAGCTTGCTCCTGAGGATAGCGGTACCCGATAGTTGCTGCTGCCAGCGCGGTTGGTGAGGCTTCCTTGGGGCCCCTGAAAAGGCTCGGCTTCTGGCGTCTCTTCTTCCCAGCATGACCCGAGAAACGAGCCAGGGTCGTCTTCCAGCGCGTACTCCCAATCCACCATGTGGGGCACATAAGCCTTTGAGGCCGCCGCCCCAAGGACTTTGCCGTAGTGCCCCACGCTCACAGTGGCTTGGCCCGGCGCACCGTCTTGGGGATGATAGGGCGGCGGCCCGCCCGGGCCATAGGCGGCAATGCGCATGCCCTCACTCACTGGGGGTGGTGCTGGTGCAGCTTGATGCCCGGCGCCGATAGTTGAGCTGGTGTTGATGAAGCCTTGGGGCGCGCCCGAGGGTGCACGGGCGCGGATGGGCCCACAACGTGATCCGCTCGGGGCCTGGGGTGGAAGCTGGACACAGAAGGGAGGCACCCCCGAAGTTGCGGCATCCAGGAGACCAACAACGCGCTCCAGCAACACGTCTCGGCCGCTCTCCTGCAACCTGCACCGCGGCAGCTCTCGAGCCATAGTGAGTGCGGCCCTCATGTTTTCCTGTTCTCGTCAGGTGTGCGGTGCCATGGCCACGGCATGGTTTGAGGCCCTTGCGGCCGATCGCACCTGCCGTGGAGTGAGGGCAGGCAGCGCTTGACCACGTCGCCCGCGCCCCTCAGCATTCTGCGGAGCGTGGGCTGCCTGAGGCGCGGGGTTGAGGTCACCTTGGACATGTGGCACGGCATGGGCTGGCCATGTTGCCCAGCGGTCGGCGTTGGTCGTCGGTGTAGGACCTTGAGAAGATGTGTCTAGAGGGGGTGATTAGACACTAAGTACCAAGGTTGCAGTTTTTAACCCTTTTAGTTTAAGTGGAGTTTAGGCACAAGTTTAACATTCACAATACATATCAAGCAAGCATGCAAAGAGTATATGAGCAGCGGAAAGTAAAGCATGCAACTTGCAAGAATGTAAAGGGAAGGGTTTGGAGGATTCAAATGCAATTGGAGACACGGATGTTTTTGGCGTGGTTCCGATAGGTGGTGCTATCATACATCCACGTTGATGGAGACTTCAACCCATGAAGGCTAACGGTTGTGCGAGTCCACGGAGGGCTCCACCCACGAAGGGTCCACGAAGAAGCAACCTTGTCTATCCCACCATGGTCGTCGCCCACGAAGGACTTGCCTCACTAGCAGTAGATCTTCACGAAGTAGGCGATCTCCTTGCCCTTACAAACTCATTGGTTCAACTCCACAATCTTGTCAGAGGCTCCCAAGTGACACCTAGCCAATCTAGGAGACACCACTCTCCAAGAAGTAACAAATGGTGCGTTGATGATGAACTCCTTGCTCTTGTGCTTCAAATGATAGTCTCCCCAACACTCAACTCTCTCTCATAGGATTTGGATCTGGTGGAAAGAAGATTTGAGTGGAAAGCAACTTGGGAAAGGCTAGAGATCAAGATTCATATGGTAGGAATGGAATATCTTGGCCTCAACACATGAGTAGGTAGTTCTCTCTCAGAAATGGTATGTTGGAAGTGTAGGTTTAGTCTGATGGCTCTCTCCACGAATGAAGAGGAGGTGGAGGGGTATATATAGTCTCCACACAAAATCTAACCGTTACACACAACTTGCCAAACTTGGTGAGACCGAATCATCAAACTCGGTCGGACCGATTTAGCAAATCTAGTGACCGTTAGGATTTTCGGTGGGACCGAAATGCAACTCGGTAGGACCGATTCGGTTAGGGTTAGGGCATAACGTAATCTCGGTGAGACCGATTACACAAACTCGGTGAGACCAATTTTGGTAACAAGCTAACCAGAGAGTTGGTCAGGCAAACTCGGTTGGACCAATTATCAAACTCGGTGGGACCGATTTTGGTAATGAGTCAACCAGAAAGTTTGCATTGGAATCTCGGTAGTACCGATTGCTCAAACTCGGTGAGACCAATTTTGATAATGGACATACACAGAGAGATTACAATCCCATCTCGGTGAGACCGAGATCCCTGTCGGTGAGACTGATTTGCCTAGGGTTTGTGGCAGTGGCTAAGACATCCAAACTTGGTGGCGCCAGATAGGAAGAATTAGTGGGGCTGAGTTTGACTTTAGGTTTAGGACATATGTGTGGAAGTGGGAAAGTAGTTGAGGGTTTTGGAGCATATCACTAAGCACTTGAAGCAAGAGGCTCATTAAGCAACACCTCATCCCTCATTGATAGTATTGGATTTTCCTATAGACTCGATGTGATCTTGGATCACTGAAATGTAAAATGAAGAGTCTTGAGCTTGAAGCTTGAGCCAATACTTTGTCCTTAGCATCTTGAAGGAGTTCCACATCCTTTAGTCCATGCCACTCCATTGTTGAACTTATCTGAAACATACTAGATAAAAGTGTTAGTCCAACAAGAGATATGTTGACATTAATTACCAAAACCACCTAGGGAGCACTTGTGCTTTAAATCTCCCCCTTTTTGGTAATTGATGGCAACATACATCAAAGATTTAGATAAAGATATAAAGAATAGCAAGTAAAGCTTTGGAAAGACATGTAACAAGCATAGGCTCCCCCTACATGTACGCAATCATGTGAATATTGAAAATGGAAGCATGTGATAGCATAACCATGATGGAGCAGGCAATGTGTTACATGTATCTTGGACATATGCATCAGAGCAAAAATTATTAAAGGAAATACCTTCATGCCCATGAGTCCTTCTTGCAAACAGTATGTACATCAAAAAGAATTCCTCATACACATGATTGTGATGCATATACTTACCTTGTAGTCTTGAGTAGGCTTAGGATGGAATGAACCTGCGTAAACAAGGTTAGATAACACAGATACATCTACTAGCCAGAGCAAACAAAAGACACCACAAGAATACCAAGACTAGGATTGCATGTAGAGAGTGAGTACTAAGTACTGCATTGGATTAGACATGTCCCCAAGAGTAAAGATATGCAATGAATTTGAATGATTTCTTTCCCTTAGATGTCTTGCTCCCCCTGAATCTAGCATGGGATATTGGGAGAAGATAGGAAACAGAAAATCAGAGCTGAAGGATATAAATGAACAAAGCTAATGCAAATAAGCACATATGAACATGTCTTTCCCCTCAAGAAGACATGTGGCATCTCTCCTCTTGAACACGAAGCATCTGGGATCCTTGAGAAATACTTTCTACTAGTATTCTCTCCCCCTGGAGATCTCTCTCTCCCCCTGAAGGATCTCTATCTCTCCTTCTCTGATGTGATCTCTTTAAGTGATAAGCTTTGATGTGATCTCTCTCTCCCCCTTTGACATCAATTTCCAAGAAGGGCTTGATAAAGATGTAATCTTTCTCTCTTCCTCTGGAATTTGTCGTGAATGGGTTTGATCCTTGAGTCACAACATAAAGCAATGATAAAAATGTGATGCTTGTAGAGGACAAGATTCATTGAGTGGAGCTGGATCAGAAGAAACACAGAATAAGTGGCAAACTATTTTCCTGTTGTGAAATCGGTGGCACCGAGTTGTAAGCTTCGGTTGCACAGAAAGGATTCGGTTGGACCGAAAATAACAAATCGGTGTAACCGAGTTCATCACAGTGAAAACACTTTTCACCTCAGCTCACTAGACTAATAAGATCTCACAAAGATTTGCAAGGAATTTACTGAATGATATGCAAGGAATTGGATGCATAAAATGCAGAGCAAAAGGAAAGAAATCTACATGAAGTTTTTTTTTGAAATGGGAAACAAATATGCATGAGACAAATGCAAAAAAACAGAAGAAAACACAAGAGAACTTCATCTAGAGATGGTCGGCGACAAAGTCACCTATGTTAGAGTATATTGACTTAGGAGTCAAGTGAGATCACTTGATCATAGGTCATACTCATCGTTTAAGCTCAAAATGGGGTTGCCATTTTTCTTTTAAGCATCTTGATGTATTCACATCTTGTCGAGTTGCTTTAACTCATGACTTGGAGTAAAGCTTCTCTAAGATGGAATAACATACCTTGGTTGGTGGTGTTGTCCATGTAGTTGAACTTGTGTGGGTTGCTCAAGGTTGATGTAGCTCATCAAGAGTTGGGAGCACCACTTGGAATTTGAGTCCATCTACCTACATGGGTTAGTTCTTGCAAGTAAGAGAACTTGTGTATCCAAAAATGACAATCATGAAGCTCAACATAGAATTTGTCAAATGATATGTTTAAATGGTTTTGTGCTTCCTTGTCTTCAACCACCTTTGTGGAGACTTGGTGATGTAGAGATTGCTCAAGATATGAGTAGTATACAATCTCATGGAATTTGATTCAACCAAGTACCTACATGGGTTAGATAACATGCAAGATACAAATATATCCAAGACATAAGATTTTCATCATAAGAGAATTATCAAGGATTAGTCATAAGCTCATGTCTTGCATGTATCCAATGGAGTTTCTACTCCAAGTTTGAAGCATCGATGATGTTCAATTCTCCTCTTAACCTGCAAAACACTTTCTCATCAAGAGGTTTAGTGAATATATCCGCTAATTGCTTTTCGGTGCGAACATGCTTAAGATCAATGTCACCCTTAGCAACATGATCTCGAATGAAATGATGACGAACTTCAATATGGTTAGTTCGAGAATGTTGCACAAGATTATGACCAATTTTGATAGCACTTTGATTGTCACAAAGCAATGGAACATGTTTCACATATATCCCATAATCTTTAAGAGTTTGAGTCATCCAAAGTAATTGAGCACAACATGAACCAGCGGCAATGTATTCCGCTTCGGCAGTGGATAAGGATACTGAGTTTTATTTCTTGGAAGACCAAGACACAAGAGATCTACCAAGAAATTGACAAGTACCCGAAGTGGACTTTCTATCAACGTTGTCTCCGGCATAGTCCGAGTCGGAGTAGCCAACAAGATCGAAAGAGGCCCTCTTAGGATACCAAATGCCAAAATTTGGTGTATGTATTAAGTATCTCACTATCCTTTTCACAGCCTTAAGATGACATTCTTTAGGAGTGTCTTGATATCTTGCACACATGCACACACTTAGCATAATATCGGGACGTGAAGCACATAGATATAACAATGAACCAATCATAGAGCGATAAACCTTTTGATCAACCGGTTCACCATCTTTGGTCAAATCAAGATGTCCACTAGTAGGCATGGGTATAGACATACCTTTGCATTCTTGCATATTGAACTTCTTGAATAAGTTCTTGGTGTACTTTGTTTGAGAGACAAAAGTACCTTCCTTAGTTTGCTTGATTTGCAACCCAAGAAAGAATTTGAGTTCACTCATCATTGACATCTCAAACTTCTCCGACATTAGCTTCCCAAACTTTTCACTAAAATGAGGGTTAGTTGAACCAAATATAATATCATCAACATAGATTTGGCACACAAATAGTTCACCATTAACCCTTTTAGTAAAGAGTGTGGAATCAATTTTCCCAATTTCAAAGCCTTTTTCAATAAGGAACTTGGTCAAGCATTTATACCATGCTCTAGGAGTTTGTTTAAGACCATAAAGAGCTTTGTGAAGTTTGTAAACATGATTGGGTTTCTTAGGATTGACAAAGCCGGGAGGTTGTTTAACATAAACTTCCTCCTCTATTTCACCATTTAGAAAAGCACTTTTAATGTCCATTTGGTACAAGGTGATATCATGGTGATTAGCATAGGCAAGTAAGATGCGAATGGACTCAAGTCTAGCAACGGGAGCATAAGTCTCACCATAGTCCATACCTTCGACTTGTGTGTAGCCTTGGGCGACGAGACATGCTTTGTTGCGAACAACTTGTCCATCTTCATATTGCTTGTTGCAAACACCCATTTGGTACCAATGATGTTGTGGTTGTTGTCGGGCTTCTCAACCAATGTCCAAACTTGGTTTCTCTCAAAGTTGTGTAGCTCTTCATGCATAGCGTTTATCCAATCCGGATCTTCCAATGCTTCTTCGACCTTCATAGGTTCAATGCTAGAGATGAAAGAATAGTTTTCACAAAAGTTAGCTAAACGAGTTTTAGAGCGAGTGATTCTCCCGATTTGAATATCATTGTAGATTTGCTCGACGGGATGGTCTTTAGCAATTCTTGCTCGAACTCGTGAGAGCTTTTGCTTGGTTCTTTGTTGAACATCTTCTTCATCTTGTTCTTCTTCTTGGCCTTCTTCATTGTTGGCGTTGTCGTTCTCTTGTCGTGGTGGAGAAGGAGGTTGTTGACGTTCATCTTGATGCACTTCCTCGTTTCCTTCATCTTGGTGTGTCCCACTTGTGGATGCTTCTGTATCAACTCTTGGTTCACCTTGTCGTGAAGTAGAAGCTTCCACTTGGACAGGCGAGGTACTCTCCTTCACCTCCGTTGGACGGACCTTGCCAATAGACAAGTCTTGGATTGCTTCCAAAGGATCTTTGTCTCCTACATCAATTGGCAATTGCTCTACTTGCGAGCCGTTAGATTCATCAAACTTCACATCTACCGTCTCTTCAACCTTTCGGGTGAAATTGTTGTAGACACGGTATGTGTGAGAGTTTGAGCCATAACCTAGTAGGAAACCTTCATGAGACTTAGGAGCAAACTTAGAACGACGATGCTTATCAAGAATGTAGCACTTTGAGCCGAATACTCGAAAGTATCCAACTTGGGGTTTGTTACCGGTGAGTAGCTCATATGCCGTCTTGCCGAGTAGCTTGTGAAGATACAAGCGATTTGTTGCATGACAAGCTGTCTCAACCGCTTCTGCCCAAAAGTGCTTCGGCGTCTTGTACTCATCAAGCATCGTTCTCGCCATTTCGATGAGCGTCCGGTTCTTCCTCTCAACAACTCCATTTTGTTGAGGTGTGTACGTAGCCGAGAACTCGTGTGAAATCCCTTCTTCGTCAAGAAAGGTGTCCACATTTGCATTCTTGAACTTTGTTCCGTTGTCGCTGCGAACCTTCTTGATCTTCACTTCAAATTGATTTTGGGCCTTGCTAGCGAAGTTTTTGAAGATCTTTTGGACCTGTAATTTATCATCGAGAAAGAACACCCACGTAAATCCAGAAAAATCATCGATTATAACTAGACCAAAAGAATTTCCACCGAGACTCTTGTAAGAGTTGGGACCAAAGAGATCCATGTGAAGTAGCTCGAGTGGCCTCTTTGTGGTCATGATGTTCTTCACGGGATGCCTTCCTCCAACCTGTTTACCTGCCTGACAAGCACTGCAAAGTCTATCCTTGTCAAAAATGACATCATTAACTCCAAGGATATGATTCCCTTTAATAAGCTTGTCAAGGTTTCGCATACCAACATGACCTAATCGTCTATGCCATAACCAGCCTTTTGAGGATTTAGCAATGAAGCAAGTTTTAGGTTGAGCCTTTTTAGTGGAATCAACAATGTATAGATCACCTCTACGTATGCCGGTAAAGACCATTTTATGATTGTCTCAACGAAACACTTGGCAATCTACTTCAGTAAATAGGACATTGAAACCGAAATCAGCAAGTCTAGATACTGAAAGCAAGTTGTATCCAAGAGATTCAACGAGCATGACATTTTGTATGGAGCTATCATGTGAGATGGCCACCTTACCGAGGCCAACCACCTTACCCTTTGAGTTGTCACCGAAAGTGACATACTTTTGAGGACTATCATTATCAGCAAGCTCACGAAACATGTCTTTATCTCCGGTTATGTGATCGGTACATCCACTATCAAGAACCCATTCCTTTCCTCCTGACATATATCCCCGAAGATTTGCCATAAGACCAAAATGTCTCATTGCATCATCAAGATCGAAGTCACTATCATCATCCTCATCATAGTATCCATGTTCAACATCGTCATGTGGTGGATCAAATCCTAGAGAGGGTGATTCATTAGAGTGATTTTGCCAATGATCTTGTCTATGAATTTTTATAGCTTCAGAAATAATATCACTAATAATACCAATGTTTCCTTTGGCACGCATGAAGCTCGTAAGCTCAAATAGACGATCACCAAACATAGGATCACTAGTATTAATCTTACTCAAAGCAATAGACTTATGGAGAATTTCATCAAGATTTTTCAAAGAATAATCAGGAAATTGTTCCTCAAGAAATTTCCATATAGTGTAGGCACACTCAAGAGTAGGCAGTTTTATAATCAAGTTTCTAGGCAAGCCCCTAGTGATAAGATTAACAGTTCTAATATTCCTAATCATGTCAATAGACTCATCAAGGGTAGGATGCATAGGATCAACACAAGGTGCACAAGGACTAGCAATGTACTTGTTCAAATGATATTGATTGAAAATTACAAGCATCTCATTTTTCCACTCATGAAAATACTCTCCATCAAGAATAGGCACTCTATGTCTAAGACTCCCCAAAGTAGACTCATCCATCTTCCTCCAATGGTGATTAAACCAAGGCAATGAAATCCTAGCTCTGATACCACTTGTAGGACCTTGAGAAGATGTGTCTAGAGGGGGGGTGATTAGACACTAAGTACCAAGGTTGCAGTTTTTAACCCTTTTAAAGTTTAAGTGGAGTTTAGGCACAAGTTTAACATTCACAATACACATCAAGCAAGCATGCAAAGAGTATATGAGCAGCGGAAAGTAAAGCATGCAACTTTCAAGAATGTAAAGGGAAGGGTTTGGAGGATTCAAACACAATTGGAGACACGGATGTTTTTGGCGTGGTTCCGACAGGTGGTGCTATCGTACATCCACGTTGATGGAGACTTCAACCCACGAAGGCTAACGGTTGCGTGAGTCCATGGAGGGCTCCACCCACGAAGGGTCCACGAAGAAGCAACCTTGTGTATCCCACCATGGCCGTCGCCCACGAAGGACTTGCCTCACTAGCGGTAGATCTTCATGAAGTAGGCGATCTCCTTGCCCCTACAAACTCCTTGGTTCAACTCCACAATTTTGTTGGAGGCTCCCAAGTGACACCTAGCCAATCTAGGAGACACCACTCTCCAAGAAGTAACAAATGGTGTGTTGATGATGAACTCCGTGCTCTTGTGCTTCAAATGATAGTCTCCCCAACACTCAACTCTCTCTCATAGGATTTGGATCTGGTGGAAAGAAGATTTGAGTGGAAAGCAACTTGGGAAAGGCTAGAGATCAAGATTCATATGGTAGGAATGGAATATCTTGGCCTCAACACATGAGTAGGTAGTTCTCTCTCAGAAATGGTAAGTTGGAAGTGTAGGTTTAGTCTGATGGCTCTCTCCACGAATGAAGAGGAGGTGGAGGGGTATATATAGCCTCCACACAAAATCTAACCCACACAACTTGCCAAACTCGGTGGGACCGAATCATCAAACTCGGTCGAACCGATTTAGCAAATCTAGTGACCGTTAGGATTTTCGGTGGGACCGAAATGCAACTCGGTAGGACCGATTCGGTTAGGGTTAGGGTTAGGGCATAACGTAATCTCTATGAGACCGATTACACAAACTCGGTGAGACCGATTTTTGTAACAAGCTAACTAGAGAGTTGGTTAGGCAAACTTGGTTGGACCGATTATCGAACTCGGTGGGACCGATTTTGGTAATGAGTCAACCAGAAAGTTTGCATTGTAATCTCGGTAGTACCGATTGCTCAAACTCGGTGAGACCGATTTTGATAATGGACATACACAGAGAGATTACAATCCCATCTCGGTGAGACCGAGATCCCTGTCGGTGAGACCGATTTGCCTAGGGTTTGTGGCAATGGCTAAGACATCCAAACTTGGTGGCGCCGGATAGGAAGAATCAGTGGGGCCGAGTTTGACTTTAGGTTTAGGACATATGTGTGGAAGTGGGAAAGTAGTTGAGGGTTTTGGAGCATATCACTAAGCACTTGAAGCAAGAGTCTTATTAAGCAACACCTCATCCCTCCTTGATAGTATTGGCTTTTCCTATAGACTCAATGTGATCTTGGATCACTGAAATGTAAAATGAAGAGTCTTGATCTTGAAGCTTGAGCCAATCCTTTGTCCTTAGCATCTTGAAGGAGTTCCACATCCTTTAGTCCATGCCACTCCATTGTTGAACTTATCTGAAACATACTAGATAAAAGTGTTAGTCCAACAAGAGATATGTTGACATTAATTACCAAAACCACCTAGGGAGCACTTGTGCTTTCAGTCGGGTCGCTGGACATGGATGCGACGAAGCGGTGGAACATAGATCAGCGGAAAGAAGATTTCGGCGCACCCCTACCTGGCGCGCCAAATGTCAGATTTCGGGTTCCGACAAACCCTTAAGGTTTGAACTCTGGGGTGTGCACGAAGATCTTCTTCCTACCGAAACTCACCCACAACCTCACCGCGATTCTAAGCTAGCACGATGAACAACACAAGAGACACGAGTTTTATACTAGTTCGGGCCACCGTTGTGGTGTAATACCCTAATCCAGTGTGTGGTGTGGTGGATTGCCTCTTGGGCTGATGATGAACAGTACAGAGGAAGAACAGCCTCGCGAGGAGAGGTGTTCTTGTGGTGGTGTGGATGAGCTAGTTTCGAATCAGATTCCAGCTGCCTTCCTACTATGGTGGCTAGCCCTATTTATAGAGGCCCTAGTCCTCTTCCCAAATATTAAGCAGGAAGGGATCCAACAACGGCCATTTCAAAAGGGGACAGCTAGTACAAGCTATCCTGACTAAAGGTGGTCTTCGATTGCCAAAGGCACTGGTGATGACGCCATCCTGGGCTCCACGGTGACCTCCATCCTGTCGTCCTGTTGGTCTTGGTCTCATTGCACCGATAAGGAAAAAAATTCCCTGATGCCTTGGTACTCCGCGCCTGCGCTTGCCCCTTTGCACTAAAGAGGAAACAAGGACACTGCGCAGGCTGGCGCCCGCCTGGCGCCTGCCTGGTCTTGATCGTCATGGCTTGCATCATGAGCACCTCGCGAGGCACCCCTTTCCTTGATCTATCTGCCTTCTCGTGAGCCTGCCTGATGAGGCCACCCCTAAGGAGGCCTTGCATCGTCCGCCCCGCGAGGCTTGGCCCCTAGCGAGGGTCTTGCGTGATTGTTGATGAAGACAGGCCATACTGGGCCACTGGTTGAGTCACGCTGCAGGCCACAGGCAGTCAAGTCTAGGGACCCCCGTTCCCAAAACGCAGACAGTCATTGCTAGTTTATGCTACGCACACAATCTTTAATTGGTGGTTTAAATATGCGCAAGGGATATGCAATGTAGTATCATGTAGAGATGTCTGAAATTACCCGTGTCAACTTGCAGATAGGGTTAGACAATGGAGAAGTACAAGATGTATGTGGCAATTTCATGGAACATCGCAAAAAAAGGAGAGGCAGCAGTGAGCCTATACAGTGTGCTATGGTACGTCACTCCTCCATTGCAATCATCGTGACATGTTATTTGTATGTCAGTTCTATTGGCCAAGTTTCTTAGGGACAGTTATTACGAGTTATCCTAAGAAAATAAGCACCTGTGAATATAAGCCCCATGTAATAAGCCAACCAGTTCTTTTCATTGCGTTTTCAGCTTATCTTTTGGTATGATCAGTGGAAAGTCTAGATTGCATTATATATTTTTCATTTTGCTGCCCATATGAAAATTAATTTGACTTGCAAATATCACAAATTGAACCCAGTGCAGTAATTAATATGATAGGAAAACAGACCAACACTATTTGCTCAAAATGCAAATACAAAGATACCATCTACTTGGCACAATCTACTTTGGTCAATGTTTTCCATAGAGATCCCATTGCCTAATTTAAACGAAGAACACATGACCCACATTTAAATGAAGAACAATTATTTATTGAAATTCGATGGTCCAAGTGGCTGGTTATTATCATATAGCAGCACCACTTGAAAGCATCATATAGCAGCAGCAGCTCATAGCAACTCATCATACAACAACAGCAGTGTGCAATTCATCATATACCAGCAGCAGCTCATAGCAATTCATCATATAGCAGCAGCAGGAGCAGCTCATAGCAATTCATCATATAGCAGCAGCAGGAGCAGCTCATAGCAATTCATCATATAGCAACAGCAGGAGCAGCTCATAGCAATTCATCATATAGCAGCAGCAGGAGAAGCTCATA
>NC_057813.1:251872966-251890711 GCF_018294505.1 Triticum aestivum
GAAGCTCATAGCAATTCATCATATAGCATCAGCAGGAGCAGCTTATAGCAACTCATCATATAACAGTAGCAGCAGCTCATAGCAATTCATCATATAGCAGCAGCAGCAGCTCATAGCAATTCATCATATAGCAGCAGCAGGTCATAGCAATTAATCATATGGCAGCAGCAGGAGCAGCTCATAGCAATGCATCATATAGTAGCACCAGAAGCAGCTCATAGCAATTCATCATATAGTGGATCAGAATGAAAATTTGGCAAAAAATCAGAGGAGATCCTCACCTTGTTGGATGAGCTCATCCTTCAACAGCACCTCAAGGCCATGGCCTGGGAGGAGGGGAGGGGGAATAAGGTGTCTTCTGCCGCAGTGTGGCATCAGCCATAGTTGTGCAGCGCCTGCCGGAGTAGTGTGTTGGATGAACCACAATGGAGCAGCTATTGGAGACCATGAGAATGAGGGGCGGCGCCAGAGGGAGGAGCGGCCACGGAGATTTGCCCCTACCCGCCGGCCATGTATCCTAGCTGGACATAGCATCGTCGAGGACCAGGCCAGATGGGACCAGTGGCGACGGCTCGCTGGAGGAACCCTAGTGCTGCAGGCAAGGGATCAAAGTAGAGGGAAAGGGGAGAGGAGATGCAAGCGGGCAGGGCAATGAATGCTTGCGTGCTTGTTTTTACTTGAGGGTCAGGTGTGACACGGGCATCAGCAGTTGCATTTTGAGTGTAATATAGGCAGACAACAGAGTCATTTCACTATTCCCCTTCCCTTCAATTTTTAGTGAGGTTCTACCCGAAACACCCCCCCTCCAAAGCGAAATTAGTTAAGCCCAAGCCCATAACTCAAAAATGACTTCTTTACATCTTTTATGGCTTATTTTGACAATAAGCCCTGAAAAGCCGGAATCGAACTGGCCCTTAACCTACATTTCAATTGCGCGTGCAATGATGAATCACTCATGCCTGCTATAGTGTACATTTAGGCATCACCATACATGGCATAACCTAATACATGTGCATTCCATTGTAGAATCTGGAATATGCAGTGTTTATGTTAGTTCATGTGTTGCACATGATGTTTAAATGCCCCTTAAATCTGGTCAGTCAAGTGATGGTCTTTAAGCCTCCTTTGCTTCTTTTCTTGATATGTAAGATTTGCTCACACATCTGTTCAATTGCTTGTTTGCATCAGCCAGCCATACTAGGACTGTTTGCTTTGATTACTTGTTGTTCTTGACCTAACACTCTAACAGATCTTGTCAACGATTTAAACACTAAGGGCTGCTGTAGTAGGGCCTTGTCTAACTCATAGGTGACATAAAGGTTTGGTTGTACACTAAAGTAGGCTCTCCAAGAGTACCTGGAGATCCAGTTCGAAGGTATGCCTAGTTTTTACATAGTGCAGACATAGTAAATGCTCATTTCATTGTGTGCAAGTGCAAGAGATGTGGCATGTTTCATTATGTGGTGTTGTTTTGTTATAATCTCATCCTTTTGTGTTCACAGACTGGAAAGTATGCATATTTATCTTCCAAGGAGACGAGTAAATAGTTTGTGTCACCTTGCAGAGGGGGTGCAATGAAGATAAGATTGAGGATTTCCAAGTACAAGATGTTAGGAAGGAGACTTGCAAGAGAAGTAGGAGCTGCACTGAGCCTCTTCAACCTGTTAAGGTAAGTCAATGTATGCAACTCAACAGTTCAATTCCTTGTTTGTTTCAGGCATAGTTAATTTGCTCTTTCCAATTGCTTTATTTGTCCTCAGTTAATGAGATGCCCAAAGAATCATGCCTGATGTTTGGTACTTGTATAACTATTAGTTGACATAATTAAAGGCCTTACCATTTAATTACTCTGCCGAAGTGTGCCTGAAGCTTTGAAGTCTATTAACCAACTATTATTGCATGAGGCTCACAATCTAGTTTATACTAGGCTAATGATTGCATAGTTTTGCTTACTGTAGTATGTTTGTATGAAACCATCTGCTATTCATGATGCTCCCTAAGACTTTAATTGAGCTACAGAATGGCCAACTGCTTGCTTACTTATACGCAACATGTTGTATAAATTCGTAACTTGTCTGTGTTTTGGATTGGGCCCCAACGTCATGCTCCTCTGGTGAGCTAAGAGAGATTTCTGTATGCAGGCTGCATAGACTATCTTTTTTATAATTTTTAAAATATCACCTGCTTATGCTTCATGACATGTAACATTATTGTTAGTCCTGTTTTTCCATGTAGTACAAAATAGTGTCTTGCTCGCTTCACTGTTGTAACTATATTTTTGCCCTAGTCATGTGTACTTACAGAAACATTTCAGGATGAAGTGACATCAACACAAAGATCTGCGAGCAGTGCGGCATGGTCGTTACCGAATGATTATGGATTGGAATTGGAATGTGCTGATGTTCTCGAGCATCAACTAGAGGTGGCAAGACAGCATGTACATGATTGTCAACGTACAATCAACAAGTTGAGACTGGACATGCAGGTATTAGATGCAGGAGTCAAAAAAATGAAACAATACACTGAGATAACCACGAAGGAATTGGAGATTTTGCAGACTGAAATTTGTGCTATATGAATCCGGCCAATCCTATTTTCTGAAGAGATTATAGTTCAAATGGAGTTAAGTTGATGCGCGTCCATGATGTATGAGTTGTATTTGTCCAGTGTATGTAATTTGTTGTTTGTGTATGCTTTATTATCACCTGTGCCGAACCATAATGCCCAGTGGGTATAATCAGCTGTAATTTCTTTATTGTATAGTGTAGGATTATTCTATGTTTCTATGTCTTGGTCTCTTTGTTGTGTAGTGTATGTTTTTTAGAGGTGATAGTATAGAGTAGAATAATTCTTTGAATATGCTATATCGTTCAAACGGGGGCCAACTCGCCCAAACGTTGTAGTGACCATGGCCCTCCACGGGCCGTACGATCCATGGGCCATGTACGGGACAGACGATCCATGGCCTTCTATGGGCCGTCGGATCCATGGGCCTTCAATGGGCCGTCAGATCCATGGGCCTTCAATGGGTCCTCGGATCCATGGGCCTTCTACGTCTCGTAGGATCCATGGGCCTTGTACATGTCGACTCATCTATGGGCCCTGTACAAGCCTTTAATGGGCCGTAGACGGGCTAGAGTGGAAATCGTACGTTTTATGGGCTGACCATAACGGGCCGTTAATAGGCCGTATTTGATGATGGTATGAAAAAGGCCCAACAGATTAACAGTCCACAAACGGGCCGACTGTAATGATGGGCTGAATTTGGCCCACAAGCAGAAAATGATAGTAATGGGCCGTAAGTAACCGAATGCTGCAAATGAGCCCAAGAATAAATGGGCCATCAGAAGGCCGGAAGATAACTTGGGCTGGAAACGGCCCAATGGAATAATGGGCCATTAATGGGTAGAAAGTGATACACTGTTCATTACGGGCCAGTTTCACCATAGGTCGTTAATGGGCCGAGAGTTACAAAGGGCCTCATATGGGCCAAAAGAAGTCATGGGGCCGGAAGTTAAAACGGGCTGGAATCATATTGGACGGCCCAGATGACGCTACTGGGCCTAAGTCGGAGAGGTCGTAACGGGCCCTGGGTTAGCGGGCTGTAAATGGGCTATATGTGAACAGGCCGTTAACAGGCTTTCCATGGGCCGGGCCGCCACCTTTTAACCAAGTCAAATGGGCTGGCCTTTTCACAGGAATGGGCCTCTATTGGGCCGTGCCATGTGTCGCCGTATCATAGGCGCCTTCGGTCCAATGAGTGGATGACATTTGTCCCAACGGTGAGCCGACACGTGTTTCCTCCAGCCAATGATGATTTTACACGTGGAAAATCCCCATTGGTTGGGGCTGTTAACGGGTTACCGGATCCAAAACCAGACCTGATAGCTTAACAGTGTTCCCTTACGGTGGATGCCACATGTCGGTCACCCTTGACGAAAGCACTTCTATGACACGCGATTTATCATCGTGGAAGTGGACACTTCCGTGATGATAATTTTGGTAATGTCATGGAACACTTCTATGATAGCACAGGTATGACTATCTTGATTCTGTCATAAAATCGTCATGGATGTACATGCATGACAAAAAAAGCGACCTACTGTGACAAGCACGTATCATCACGGAAGTGTATTTTTTTTGTAGTGCAATAGCTCGCATAGCTTCCCTATGTTTTTTATATGTTCCTAGAGAAAACTAAGTTGAAAGATGATAGTAGCAATGATACGGACTCGGTCTGTGATCTGAGGTGTATCCTCATTTCTGCACAAAAGAATTACGACCTTGATGCACCGCTAGGTGACAGACCTATTGCAGGAGCAGATACAGACGTTATGAACATTTAGCTAGCTCAATGTGATTACTACTTGATAGTCTGGTGCACCATGCTTTAGGCTTAGAACCGGGACTTCAAAAATGTTTTTGAAACATCACGGAGCATATGAGATGATCCAAGAGCTGAAATTGGTATTTCAGACTCATGCCTGTGTCAAGAGGTATGAGACCTCTGACAAGTACTTTGCCTAAAAGATGGAGGACAATTGCTCAACTAGTGAGCATGTGCTCAGAATGTCTGGGTACTACAATCACTTGAATCAAGTGGGAGTTAATCTTCCAGATAAGATAGTGATTGATAGAGTTATCTAGTCACCATTACCAAGTTACTAGAACTTCGTGATGAACTATAGTATGTAAGGAATGACGAAAACGATTCTCGAGCTCTTCGTGATGCTGAAATCGACGAAGGTAGAAATCAAGAAAGAGCATCAAGTGTTGATGATTAAACAAGACCACTAGTTTCAAAAAAAGGGCAAAGGGAAAGAAAGGGAACTTCAAGAAGAATGGCAAGCAAGTTGTCACTCCCGTGAAGAAGCCCAAAGCTGGACCTAAGCTTGAAACTAAGTGCTTCTACTGCAAAGGAAATGGTCACTGGAAGTGAAACTACCCCAAATATTTGGTGAATAAGAAGGATGGCAAAGTGAACAAAGGTATATTTGATATACATGTTGTTGATGTGTACCTTACTAGTGCATGTAGTAACCCCTAGGTATTTGATACTTGTTTAGTAGCTAAGATTAGTAACTCGAAACAGGAGTTGTAGAATAAATAGAGACTAATTGAGGGTGAAGTGATGATATATGATGGAAGTGGTTCAAAGATTGATATGATCATCATCGCACACTCCCTATACTTTCGGGATTAGGGTTTAACCTAAATAAATTTTATTTGGTGTTTGCGTTAAGCATGAATATGATTAGATCATGTTTATTGTAATACGGTTATTCATTTAAGACAGAGAATAATTGTTATTCTGTTTACATGAATAAAACCTTCTATGGTCATACACCCAATGTTGATGGTTTATTGAATCTCAATCGTAGTGATACACATATTCATTATATTGTTGCCAAAAGATGCAAAGTTGATAATGATAGTGCAACTTATTTGTGGCAGTGTCGTTTGGGTCATATCGGTGTAAAGCGCATAAGAAACTCCATAAAGATGGAGTTTTGGAATCACTTGATTATGAATAATTTGATACTTGTGAACCATGCATTATAGGCAAGATGACTAAAACTACGTTCTCCGGAACAATGGAATGAGCTAGTGACTTATTGGAAATAATACATACCGATGTATGCGGTCCAATGAGTGTTGAGGCTCATGGCGGGTATCGTTCTTTTCTTACCTTCATAGATGATTTGAGCAGATATGGGTATATCAACTTAATGAAACATAAGTCTAAAACATTTGAAAAGTTCAAAGAATTTCAGAGTGACCTGGAGAATCATCGTAACAAGAAAATAAAGTTTCTACAATCTGACCGTGGAGGAGAATATTTGAGTTACAAGTTTGGCCTTCATTTAAAACAATGTGGAATAGTTTCACAGCTCACGCCACCTGGAACACCACAACGTAATGGTGTGTCCGAATGTCGTAACCGCACTTTATTGGATATGGTGCGATCTATGATGTCTCTTACCAGCTTACCACTATCGTTTTGGGGTTATGCATTAGAGACAGCTGCATTCACGTTAAACAGGGCACCATCAAAATCCGTTGAGACGACGCCTTATGAACTGTGGTTTGGCAAGAAACCAAAGTTGTCATTTCTTAAAGTTTGGGGCTTCGATGCTTATACGAAAAAGCTTCAACCTGATAAGCTCGAACCCAATCGGAGAAATGCGTCTTCATAGGATACCCAAAAGAAATTGTTGGGTACACCTTCTATCACAGATCCGAAGGCAAGATATTCATTGCCAAGAATGTATCCTTTCTAGAAAAGGAGTTTCTCTCGAAAAAAGTAAGTGGGAGGAAAGTAGAACTTGATGAGGTAATTGTACCTTCTCCTGAATTGGAAAGTAGTTCATCACAGAAATCAGTTCTAGTGATTCCTACACCAATTAGTGAGGAAGCTAATGATGATGATCATGAAACATCGGATCAAGTGACTACAGAACCTCATAGGTCTTCCAGAGTACGGTCCGCACCAGAGTGGTACGGTAATCCTATTCTAGAAGTCATGTTACTAGACCATGATGAACCTACAAACTATGAGGAGGCGATGATGAGCCTAGATTCGGCGAAATGGCTTGAGGCCATGAAATCTGAGATGGGATCCATGTATGAGAACAAAGTGTGGACTTTGGTGGACTTGCCCAATGATCAGCAAGCCATAGAAAATAAATGGATCTTCAAGAGGAAGACGGACGCAGATGGTAGTGTTACTATCTACTCGACTAGTCACAAAAGGGTTTTGACAAGATCAAGGTGTTGACTACAATGAGATTTTCTCAATTGTAGTGATGCTTAAATCTGTCCAAATCATGTTAGCAATTTCCATATTTTATGAAATCTGGCAAATGGATGTCAAAACTGAATTCCTTAAATGGGTATTTCTTAAAGAAGCGTTGTATATGATGCAACCAGAAGGTTTTGTCGATCCTAAAGGTACTAACAAGGTGTGCAAGCTCCAGCGATCCATCTATGGACTGGTGCAAGCATCTCGGAGTTGGAATATACGCTTTGATAAGTTAATCAAAGCAAATAGTTTTATACAGACTTGCGGTGAAGCCTGTATTTACAAGAAAGTGAGTGGGAGCACTATAGCCTTTCTGATAAGTATATGTGATTGACATATTGTTTATCAGAAATACTGTAGAATTTTCTGGAAAGCATAAAGGAGAGTTTGAAAGGAGATTTTCAAAGAAAGATCTTGGTGAAGCTGCTTACATACTGAGCATCAAGATCTATAGATATAGATCAAGACGCTTGATAAGTTTTTCTCAATGAGTACATACCTTGACAAAGTTTTTGAAATAGTTCAAAATGGATCAATCAAAGAAGGAGTTCTTTCCTGAGTTGTAAAGGTGTGAAGTTGAGTAAAGACTCAAAACCCGACTGTCGGTGTCAAAACCGGTGGATCTCGGGTAGGGGGTCCCGAACTGTGCATCTAAGGCTAATGGTCAGGAGGCGGGGGACACAATGTTTACCCCAGTTCAGGCCCTCTCTATGGAGGTAATACCCTACTTCCTGCTTGATTGATCTTGATGAATATGAGTATTACAGGAGTTGATCTACCACGAGATCGTAATGGCTAAACCCTAGAAGTCTAGCCTTTGAGGTTATGATTGTTGTCCTACGGACTAAACCCTCCAGTTTATATAGACACCGGAGGGGGCTAGGGTTACACAAAGTCGGTTACAGAGAAAGGAATCTACATATCCGAGTCGCCAAGCTTGCCTTCCACGTAAAGGAGAGTCCCATCTGCACACGGGAAGAAGTCTTCTATCTTGTATCTTCATAGTCCAACAGTCCAGCCAAAAGATATAGTCTGGCTGTCCGAGGACCCCTTAGTCCAGGACTCCCTCAGTAGCCCCCGAACGAGGCTTCAATGACGATGATTCCGGCGCACGGATTGTTTTCGGCATTGCAAGGCGGGTTCCTTCTCCGAATACTTCAAAGTACCTAACTTAAAGAGCGATATTTGGCTTTCCATTTAAAGTCGCACTCCTCGGCTTCTACACCTTCCTGATTTTAACTTCTACGTGTCGAGCGAATGCGAGAGGTTGAGGCATTTTTGCATTTACCACCTTGACCCCATGAGAAAATTGTCTATTTAAGGAGAGGGGGATCCTCAGATCTAATCCACACCATCTCCCCCAATCGAGGAATCCTCTGAGCTTGCCCGCGGAAACCACCCTAGCACTCCTAGCTCTTCCTCCCGCTCTCACGACCCCAAATAGGGTGATTGGGTAAAGTGTTCTCTATCCCACGGCCAACTGGTAAAGCTGCAGACCCAGGGATTTCTTCCCCCCGCAGATCTGGTCCCTGTTCGAGCCGGATTGGCCTCTTTTGACGGTAGGGAGCAGGCGGAGAAGTTCCCCAACCCATCCAGGGGGAAACGAGTATGTTTTGTTCCCTATTTGTTGAGAGGCGTCGGATTTCCAATCCATCCGTTCCTCCGAGGGCTTCTGGAGCACTATGGCCTCCAACTGCACAACTTTACACCTGCCTCCATCCTGCATATTGCGGGTTATGTTGCTCTTTGCGAGCTATTTATGGGCTGCGAGGCTCATCTTGAGTTATGCAAGAAGCTGTTTTGCCTCGTCCCTCGTAATCAGGAGGGATCAATATTCCAAGTGGGCGGAGCTGAGATATGGCACATTGTTGGACTGGATACCTATCTGGTATGCCGAAGAAGGCATCCGAAGAACGGCCTTCCGAATGGTTTTATGTTGAAGACGTCTCCCTTCCTAACCCAATCCGGAGGGGTCATCCTGAATATTCAAGTACTCCATTGAAGAAGCGCCTCAACTGGCGTCCTTGGAGCCCTAGGGAGGAGGATAGTATGGAAGTCCACCAACTGATGAGCAAGATAAGGACGCTTGCCCAATCCGGATTGTCAATAGTCGAGCTTATGGCGATATCCATAATGCAAGGGGTTCAGCCACTCCAATACCGAGGGCGCCCTATGTGTCACTTCAATGGAGAATATGATGCCACCCGCTATGGTCAGAAGGGTCCGGACACTTCCGCTGCTTTGGCGAAATTACTGTCCGGATTATAGAAAGGGGAGGAGGAGGAGTTTATCCACATTAAGCCCAGGGATGGATTTTCCATGTACAACCCTCCCAGCTGGGTGAGTTTCCATCCCACTACTTTACTCCATCAACTCCTTGAATCCCTTTTCATAAATATTAATCCGTCATTTATAACAGGAATGGCAGAAAGTCACCAGGGAAATCCACAGCCCCGCACCACAGCCAGAGGACCACAACCAGGCCCTTGATCCTGGATTCGAAGAGGATCCGGACATATTCGTGGAGCTCGGGGAAGGGGTGTTTTACCAGGCGAGCTATGACGGCACCGAAGTGGCCATCATTGCTGACTATCCCGGTCTCCTCCCTGCATCGCATGTAAGTAATTAGGAGACTTGTCCTTTGGGAGATTTTCCCCCTTCCGCCTTACCCACCGCATTGTATCATGCTCTAAAGGGGAGGCGATCGGCGCGCCATGCTGCACTGAGGCGACGCGTAGGAAGGCGACGCCTACGACGGGCAGGCCTTCAAAGAGGAAGGCAAATAGAGATATGGATGAGCCTTCATTGAAGAGGTATGGTTTTAAATATGCTTCATGGTCGCCATCTTAAAGTATGACATTATCCATTGTCTCTTATCAGGAAAAACATTTGCCGGACTGTGTCCGGGGATCCTGCCGGTCATGCCTCTACTAGGCGGATTCCGGACCCTGTCATGAGGACTAAGTCTAACGCGGAAGTGACACCGGATTGTCCTTCCGCGGAGGATTCGGATAAAGTATCCGCCACAAACTCCGAAGTAGAAAGCGCCATGAATCATTGACGCCGGAGGGCCGCTCTCTGTGACCCTGGTTTTTCAGAAGAGGCTTTCAATGCCTTCAACTCGGGTGACGCATACATCCGAGCTGCTCGAGATGGGCTTTCCAGAGCCACAGATCAGAATTTGAAAGATATGCGGGTAAGTTTTATAGTTGCACAATTCTGATAATTATATATGAGTAGCCCCCGAGACTTGAAGCAGTTTAAGCAACTGATTTAAGGATCGTTGTATACCCAGGTGCTCAAAGAGAAGAACGACATGTTGTCTCAAGAGCTGGAGGAGTGTCAAGCCCAGCTAACTGCTGCTACCACCAAACTGGAGAAATCCAAGAAGGCAACACCTGGTAATATTCCCCTCTATCGAGAAAACATGATCATATACCAGGATATTAATACAGGTGCAAATATTATGATAGATGCACCGAAGGTCGCACCAGCGGGATGTCCAGGAGCTCAAAGGCAACTGGCCGCAAGCGAACGTATCCTGACACAGGTCAGGGTGGAGAAGAACAAACTCCAAGATGCCAACACCAAGCTCGGCGAAGAGCTAAAAGATGTGCGGGACCATCTAGCTGACTCCGTGAAGGAGAATAAGAAGCTGCGAGGCGGCATATTCAGTATATGTTCAGACTTACCTTTACATAGTTCGGCAAGGAAAGAAACTGACAAGAATTATGTCTGTAGGTATATTGACGGGCCGTCCCGAAGAGGAGGTGTCCGGATCATCGAGCGATCTGCTACAAGAGCTATCGCAAATGCACGAGCGAGCTCGGCAGGCGATGCAAAGTATTGTCAAGGCCTTGTGGCCATCTGACTCCCCTCCGGGAAGTATGGAGGGGCTTGTGCAGCTACTCAATGGAGCACGGCGGCGCTTCTGATTATGGAAGATATCAGCCTGCGGGAAGGTGCACGAGAGGCCTGGGCAATGGTGAAAACTCGGTATACCAAACTCGACCCGAATCACATGGCCCGGGTCGGTCCTATAGGGTCAAATGGAGAAGAAATCCCCATTAGTTTGGTATACGACCAGGTACAAGTAGCCGCCAAGTGTTTGAGTCTAAGTGACTATGTACTTCATTTGACAAATTATGTCTCTAGCTGAATTATAAAACACTTGTCATGGCGGACCTTTTCGCTTCAACCTCTGGACCTGAAGGTGCGGAGTGCTTCCAAATACCCGCTCGGTAATGTAAATTGGGGTATGCGTGGAAACCAGGCATAGGGGTCATAGTTGTTTGAACAGACAAGTATCCGGCTAGTTATGTTATATTACATTTTGATAGTAAGAAACATCTTCCAGAGAGAATAGTTCCGTCAAGGGTTCCTTTCCCTGGTTCGACATGCGTTTAACGTGCACGTCTGGACTGTGATTGAGAAAACCATAGCATACATAGCATCCGGGGGTTCATAATGTGACAAATAAAAACATCTTTAGTCCATCGACCGAATATTCCCTTAAGAACGCTAGCTTTCAACTTCACCCAGTCTGAGGTACACATCCGGATGACCCAGCAGTAACAATCGCAGAGGTGCTCCCTTTATGCCTAGCCGAACTAACGAGAACATAGGGCATAAGCACAGGAGCCAGGCAACCCAGCTTGGCCAAAACTTAAGTCATATCGATGCATATAATGGCGAAGAAAAGGTACATATGTGGAAAAGACACATATGTGGTGAGCTTGATGCTCGAAAAATAATAATAACAAGCTTCTGTACGAGAAGCCCCCAGGTATAATTTACATACATATTAAGAATTGTATGCGTCATAGGTGTACGGTTCTAGCCGTACAAAAGCTTTATAGCTCTAAAAAAGAAAGATGAAAAGAGAGAAAAATAAATGATGGAAACAAAAAGGGGAGAAAGGGGATGAACGAAGAGTCCGGTGCTAGGCATAGAATCTTCGGAGTCTGGCCGCATTCCATGGGTTCGGCTCTAGGCGATTATCTGATGCATCATGCAGGCGGTACGCTCCTCCGGTGAGAACTTCGTCAAGGATGAAGGGACCCTCCCACTTGGGCTTGAGTTTGTCCTTTTTCTTCTCCGGCAAACGTAGAACGAGTTCACCAACATTATAAGTCTTGGCCCGTACTTATCTGCTTTGATATTTGCGGGCCTGTTGTTGGTAGAATGCAGAACTAGATTTTGCAACATCGCACTCCTCCTCCAGGGCATCTAAGCTAGCCTGCCGATCAAGCTCGGCTTCTCTCTCTTCATACATGCGCACTCAAGGTGAGTCATGAATAATGTCGCAGGGCAACACGGCCTCTGTGCCATACACCATGAAGAAAGGTGTATATCTAGTTAAACGATTGGGCGTGGTCTGCAACCCCCAGAGTACGGAGTCGAGCTCCTCGACCCAGTGCTTGTCTGATTCTTTCAAAGATCGCACTAACCTGGGTTTAATGCCGCTCATAATAAGACCATTGGCTCGTTCGACTTGGCCGTTGGTTTGTGGGTGGTAGACGGAGGCGTAATCGAGCTTGATGCCCAGATAGCACACTAGGCTTTCACCTCATCGGCTGTGAAATTGGAGCCATTGTCAGTGATGATGTTGTGCAGAACACCATAACGGTGCACAACACCGGATATAAAGTCTATCGCTAGCCCGACTTCTGCTGTTTTAATTGGTTTGGCCTCTATAAATTTAGTGAATTTATCCACCATGACCAACAGATATTTTTTCTTATGGATTCCCCCTTTAAGGGGTCCAACCATATCAAGCCCCCAGACCGCAAAAGGCCAGGTGATGGGGATTATTTGTAAAGCGGTGGGTGGCATATGGCTTTGGTTGGCGAAAAGCTGGCCTCCGACGCAATGTTTGACAAGGTCCTTTGCGTCTGCTCGGGCCGTCGGCCAATAGAAACATGTACGGAAGGCCTTACTTACAAGGGCCCAAGATGTGGCGTGGTGACCACCGAGACCGGCATGAATTTCAGCCAAGAGTTGCCACCCTTCGTCCTCGGAGATACATCTTTGAAGTACTCCGGTAGCACTTTTCTTATAGAGTTCTCCCTCGTGAACCTTGTAGGCTTTAGATAGCCGCACAATGCAGCATGCCTCATTCTGATCCTCAGGAAGTTCTCGCCTATTAAGGTAGTCCAAGAAGGGTTCGGTCCATGGGGCGATGACCTCCATGATGAGATGGGCCAGCGGTGTAATTTCGGTGGCTGAGCCCCCGATGATGTCATTGTGTTCGGAATCTGGGGTTGTCTTCGGATCCGGATTGGCATTGCTGCTCTCCCCCTGCCACACCACGGATGGCTTGAAGAGCCTTTCCAGAAATATTTTAGGTGGGACGGGGTCGCGCTTAGCACCGATGCGAGCAAGGACATCCACCGCTTGATTACTTTCTCGAGCCACATGGTGAAACTCAAGCCCCTCGAAGCGAGCCGACATTTTGAGAATGGCGTTAAGGTAAGCCGCCATCTTCGGATCTTTGGCATCGAAATCTCCATTTATTTGAGATATTGCGAGGTTTGAATCCCGCACCCTTCTAGGAGTTGTATGCCCATGGAGACGGCCATCCGAAGACCATGCAATAAGGCTTCGTATTCGGCTGCATTGTTGGAGTCCGTGAATAATATTTGTAGGACATACTGAACATTATCTCCAGTAGGGGATGTAAGGACAATGCTTGCCCCTAGGCCTGCCAGCATTTTGGAGCCGTCGAAGTGCATGACCCAGTTGGAATATGTGTTGTACTCTTTAGGGAGTTCGGCCTCTGTCCATTCAGCGATGAAGTCGGCCAATACCTGGGATTTAATGGCCTGGCACGGTTTGTACGATATGTCAAATGGGATGAGCTCAATGGCCCACTTGGCGATCCGGCCCGTAGCATCGCGGTTGTTTATTATGTCATTGAGAGGTACTTCAGAGGCCACCGTTATCGAGCACTCTTGAAAGTAGTGGCGTAGCTTCCGAGATGCCATGAAAACCGCGTATGCTATTTTTTGGTAATGAGGGTACCGGGATTTGCATGGTGTGAGGACAGTGGATACGTAGTATACCAGCTTCTGGAGTGGGAATTTGTGTCTGTCCTCCTCTCGTTCGACGACGAGCACCACACTGGTGACTTGGTGTGTGGCCGATATGTACAATAACATTGGTTCACCAATGTTTGGCGCGACTAGGATTGGGTTGCTTGCTAGAAGAGCCTTTATTTCTTCCAATCCGGCCGTTGCCGCGTCCGTCCACTCGAAGTGGTCGGTGCGTCGAATAAGGCGATAGAGTGGCAATGCCTTTTCCCCTAATCTGGAGATAAAGCGGCTCAAAGCTGCCACACATCCGGATAGTTTTTGGACTTGTTTGAGATCTGTTGGTGTAGCCAACTGTGACAAAGCTCAGATTTTAGCTGGGTTTGCCTCAATTCCTCTATTGGAAACGATGAAGCCCATAAGCTTTCTGGCGGGAACGCCGAAAACACATTTTTCCGGATTGAACTTAATGTCATATGTTCGGAGGTTGTCGAATGTAAGACGCGGATCGTCTATTAATGACTCGACGACAGAAAATAGAAAGAGAATGAAAAGTCATTCCCTATGCCTCAATCATAGGTTCTATAAAGTATGATATGCTATGTACCAGACCTATTGTGTACCTCACCATGAATTTAGCAAGAGGGTACAATAGTGATCCAGGAGTGGATCACTGGACAGCGGTCAAACTTATCCTTAGTGAGGACTAAGGAAATGTTTCTCGGTTATGGGGGTGATAAAGAGTTCGCTGTAAAGAGTTACGCCGATGCAAGCTTTTACACCGATTCAGATGACTCTAAGTCTCAATCTGGATACATATTGAAAGTGGGAGCAATTAGCTAGATTAGCTCCATGTAGAGCATTGTAGACATAGAATATTTGCAAAATACATACGGCTCTGAATGTGACAGACCCATTGACTAAACTTTTCTCATGAGCAAAACATGGTCACACCGTAGTACTCTTTGGGTGTTAATCACATAGCGATGTGAACTAGATTATTGACTCTAGTAAAACCTTTTGGGTGTTGGTCACATGGCGATGTGAACTATGGGTGTTAATCACATACAGATGTGAACTATTGGTGTTAAATCACATGGCGATGTGAACTAGATTATTGACTCTAGTGCAAGTGGGAGACTGAAGGAAATATGTCCTAGAGGCAATAATAAAGTTGTTATTTATATTTCCTTATTTCATGATAAATGTTTATTATTCATGCTAGAATTGTATTAACCGGAAACTTAGTACATGTGTGAATACATAGACAAAACATAGTGTCCCTAGTATGCCTCTACTTGACTAGCTCATTAATCAAAGATGGTTATGTTTCCTAACCATAGACATGTGTTGTCATTTGATGAATGGGATCACATCATTAGGAGAATGATATGATGGACAAGACGCATCCGTTAGCTTAGCATTATGATCGTTACAGTTTCATTGCTACTGCTTTCTTCATGACTTATACACGTTCCTCAGACTATGAGATTATGCAACTCCCGAATACCAGAGGAACACCTTGTGTGCTATCAAACATCACAACGTAATTGGGTGATTATAAAGCTTCTCTACAGGTGTCTCCGAAGGTGTTTGTTTGGTTGGCATAGATTGAGATTAGGATTTGTCACTCCGTGTATCGGAGAGGTATCTCTGGGACCTCTTGGTAACGCTCATCACTATAAGCCTTGCAAGCAATGTGACTAATGAGTTAGTTGTGGGATGAAGCATTACGGAACGAGTAAAGAGACTTTCCAGTAACGAGATTGAACTAGGTATGATGATACTGATGATCGAATCTCAGGCAAGTAACATGCCGATGACAAAGGGAACAACGTATGTTGTTATGCAGTTTGACCGATAAAGATCTTCGTAGAATATGTAGGAGCCAATTGATGTCTACTACACAACCTTCTTCTTGTAGACGTTGTTGGGCCTCCAAGTGCAGAGGTTTGTAGGACTGTAGCAAATTCCCATCAAGTGGATGACCTAAGGTTTATCAATCCGTGGGAGGCGTAGGATGAAGATGGTCTCTCTCAAACAACCCTGCAACCAAATAACAAAGAGTCTCTTGTGTCCCCAACACACCCAATACAATGGTAAATTGTATAGGTGCACTAGTTCGGCGAAGAGATGGTGATATAAGTGCAATATGGATGATAGATATAGGTTTTGTAATCTGAAAATATAAAAACAGCAAGGTAACAAGTGGTAAAAGTGAGCGTAAACGGTATTGCAATGCTAGGAAACAAGGCCTAGGGTTCATACTTTCACTAGTGCAAGTTCTCTCAATAATAATAACATAATTGGATCATATAACTATCCCCCAACGTGCAACAAAGAGTCACTCCAAAGTCACTAATAGTGGAGAAAAAACGAAGAGATTATTGTAGGGTACGAAACCACCTCAAAGTTATCCTTTCCGATCGATCTATTCAAGAGTCTGTAGTAAAATAACATGAAGCTATTCTTTCCGTTCGATCTATCATAGAGTTCGTACTAGAATAACACCTTAAGACACAAATCAACCAAAACCTAATGTCACCTAGATACTCCAATGTCACCTCAAGTATCCGTGGGCATGATTATACGATACGCATCACACAACCTCAGATTCATCTATTCAACCAACACAAAGAACTTCAAAGAGTGCCCCAAAGTTTCTATCGGAGAGTCAAGACGAAAACGTGTGCCAACCCCTATGCATAAGTTCACAAGGTCACTGAACCCGCAAGTTGATCACCAAAACATACATCAAGTAAATCACGTGATATCCCATTGTCACCACAGATAAGCACATGCAAGACATACATCAAGTGTTCTCAAATCCTTAAAGACTCAATCCGATAAGATAACTTCAAAGGGAAAACTCAATCCATTACAAGAGAGTAGAGGGGGAGAAATATCATAAGATCCAACTATAATAGCAAAGCTTGCGATACATCAAGATCGTGCCAAATCAAGAACACGAGAGAGAGACAGAGAGAGATCAAACACATAGCTATTGGTACATACCCTCAGCCCCGAGGGTGAACTACTCCCTCCTCGTCATGGAGGGCGCCAGGATGATGAAGATGGCCACTGGTGAGGGATCCCCCATCCGACAGGGTGCCAGAACAGGGTCCTGATTGGTTTTTGGTGGCTACATAGGCTTGCAGCGGCGGAACTCCCGATCTATGGTGCCCTCGGATGTTTTTGGGGTATATGGGTATATATAGGAGGAAGAAGTAGGTCGATGGAGCTAGGAGGGGCCCACGAGGGTGGGAGCGTGCCTCCCTGCCTCGTGGCCTCCTCGCTTCTTTCTTGACGTCAAATCCAAGTCCTCTGGATCACGTTTGTTCCAAAAATCACTCTCCTGAAGGTTTCATTCCGCTTGGATTTCGTTTGATATTCCTTTTCTGTGAAACACTAAAATAGGCAAAGAAACAGCAATTTGCACTTGGCCTTCGGTTAATAGGTTAGTCCCAAAAATAATATAAAAGTCTATAATAAAGCCCACTAAACATCCAAAACAAATAATATAATAGCATGGCACAATCAAAAATTATAGATACGTTGGAGACGTACCACCAATATGAGCATCTAGGTTCTGCTATTGGTTATTGATCGGAGATGTGTCTCGGTCATGTCTACATAGTTCTCGAACCCGTAGGGTCAGCACGCTTAACGTTCGATGACGATATGTATTATGAGTTATGTGTTTTTGATGACCGAAGTTTGCTCGGAGTCCCAGATAAAGATCACGAACGCGACGAGGAGTCTCGAAATGGTCGAGACTTAAAGATTGATATATTGGACCATGTTATTCGGACACCGGAAGAGTTCGCGGAAGTTTCGGGTAAAACCGGAGTGCCGGAGGAGTTACCGGAACCCCCGGGGGAACTAATGGGCCACCATGGGCCTTAGTGGAGA
>NC_057813.1:251890886-251910940 GCF_018294505.1 Triticum aestivum
CGAATAGGACAAGGGAAGGGGGCAGCGCCCCCCTTTCCTACTCCCTCTCCCTCTCCTTTCCTTCCCCCTTCTGCCTTGTGGTGGAATACTACTAGGACTAGCAGTCCTAGTAGGACTCCTCTCTTGGGGTGCGCCCTAGGGGCCGGCTGGCCTCCCCCTTGCTCCTTTATATATGGGGGCAGGGGGCACCCTAGAACACACAAGTTTCTCTTAACCGTGTGCAGTGCCCCCCTCCACACTTACACACCTCGATCATACCATCGTAGTGCTTAGGCGAAGCCCTGCGCCGGTAGCATCATCATCACCATCGCCACGCCGTCGTGCTGACGGTACTCACCCTCGTCCTCAACTGGATCAAGAGCACGAGGGACGTCATCGAGCTGAACGTGTGCTGAACACGGAGGTGTCGTACATTCGGTACTTGATCGGTTGGATCGTGAAGAAGTTCGACTACATCAACCGCGTTATTGAAACGCTTCCGCTTTCGGTCTACGAGGGTACGTGGACACACTCTCCCCTCTCGTTGCTATGCATCACCTAGATGGATCTTCGGTGATCGTAGGATTTTTTTGAAATTACCGCGTTCCCCAATAGGTGCGCACACCACACCCAGCCCCCGCTCGTGGGGCGCTTGCGGGGAAGGGTAACAAGCAAGCATCATGCTTTCCAAGCGAAAATCGAAGGGCAAAGAACACCGCGAGTCAAAACCCCCCTCCCCCTTTCTTTTAATAAGCACATGAAACTCGAAATTCATTCAAAGGATGCAAATCGGGTTACAGAAAAAGGGCAAAGGGAACAGCCGCGTCCAGCGCCTATGCTAGTCTTCTCACCAGCGTAGAGCTAAGTGCTTCCACTGGGCATGGGCATAGTCATTGCAGGACAGTGTCGACGGCCAGCGCGGAGCATGGTGCTTCCACTTAGAGGTGGGTGGGAGCCCCCGTGAGGCCTAGGGGCGGCACTCAGGAGACTCCGGGGCGTGTATAGCCCCACTTATTATTATGTGAGAGTGTCACGAGCGGAGATCTTCACGTGCGCTCCTCGCTCCTCGCGGCGACCCCACCAAACGCATCATGTTGCCATCGTTGGGGTGTCCGAAAACCAGGATGGGACCAAGGGGCAAGGGGGTACGCTGGCGGTGGTCGGGCGATCGCAGGCCCTCTACCAAGGGAAGGGCTCGTCGGTGCCTTCCCCGGCGGAGGACCTACCTCTGGACGGCGTGCGCCACCATTGGGGTGGCGCCTTGCGTCCTGAGGCACGGAGGGAGCTCTGGCATCGGGCTCCCTCCACGCGGCTACCAGGGCGCTCCCCCTGCCCAGGGCAGGTCCAGTGTCTCGAGATACGTAGTCATGGCAAGGTTCACCTGCGACCCATGGTTAGCATAATCGTGTCCGAAAAAGGTTGACTGTAACCGGTGGCTGTTGGCGTCGAAGGTGTTGGTGGGGTGCTGAGCCGACTCGTGAGGGGTCCCCGTCTCCCGCAACCTTGGCGATCATGATGCCCGGGCTAGTGCAGGAAGACTGAACGGGCTTCTCCCTTGCTCGTGCGGCGCACCCGCCATTGGCGGCACCAGGATCCCAGGGGTTATTGGCCCGAGACCAGCCCCCAGGCCCCGCGCTCCGCTGCCCTCCATATCCGAGGCCCTAGCCTACCGGCCCAAGAGCGACTCCTCGCCGCTACCGAGGTAGAAACCGCCTGCCCCAGCTTTTCCCTGGGAGCGCGCCCCTTGGTTTGGGAGGACGATGCCGTACGCCGAGCTGCCTCCACGGGCCCCCTCGGGCTCCTCCCGGAGGGGCGATAGACGTGGCTGGTGTGGGTGCGGGCCTCCTGAGGCGTCCATGCAGCTGGCGTGATGCGGAAAGGCGTTGTGCCCTCGCAGGCGGCATCGAGCAGCTCGGCGACATGGGAGAGTAGGGCGTCGTGGCCACCCTCGGCCAGCCTGCAACGCAACAACTTGCGGGCCAGGATGAGCATGGCCCGCTCGTTGGCCTTCTCCCGACGAGTGTGCTAGGACGTTGATGCAGCGTAGCTGGAGGATCTTGCTGCCACTCGGTTGCGGCGCTGAGTGGGAGGGGGTGGAAACGGCCAACGGCACCGGCGACTGCTGTCGCCGATGCCCACCCCCCGTTGCGGCAAGCGGGAGGTGACGATGGATTTCGTGGCCAGGTAGGGCCGCATGGATGGTGCGAGCGTCCCATTGCTCGGCACCGTCTCGTGGAGCCTCCGCCATGAGAACAACGAAGTGGTGATGAGACAACCGACGGGAGAGGGCCTTCGACACGCCCCTACCTGGCATGCCAAATGTCGGACTCCGGGCTCCGCAGACCCAAGAAAGGTTCGAACTCAGGGGCGCGTGCGAAGAACTCAACCTCTCAAGCCGATCGACTCGCTGCTCTCACGACCTAGCTCGATGAACAGGAAGGAAATGGACATGGCAGTTTACCCAGGTTCGAGCCACCTTGCGGTGTAAAACCCTACTCCTGCTTTGTGGTGGATTAGCCACGCGAGGGCTGAGGATGAACTAGTACAAGGGGGAGAACAACCTCAGGAAGCTTGTTCTTGTGATGAGATCTAAGGATTCGGTCTCCGAGGGTCCGATCCATTCTACGGTGGTGGCTAGGCTATATTTATAGTGGCGTCGGTCCTTTCCCCCAAAACTTAGGCGGGAAGGGATTCCACAACGGCCAATTTTGAAAGGGGACAAGTAGTAAATCTGATCCTGACGAAAGATGGTCTTTGCCTAGAAAGCATCTGATCGTGACGTCGTGGCGGGCTTGACGATGACATCCATCCTGCCATTCTGGCCGTCCTGGTCTCGTTGCACGCAAACGACAACCTTTGGCTGATTCCTTGGGACTCTGCACCTGCGCTCGCCTCCTTTGCACCAAAGAGGAAACCTCCCGCTCTGCGCCCGCTGGCGCGCGCCTGGCCTTGCTCGTCATGGCTGATGTCACCTCAGCCTCATGAGGTGAGTGCTTGCATAGAAATCTCCACTCCTCCGGAGGCTGCCTGAGGAGGCCGCTCCTTCAGGAGGTCTTGATGTCGTCCTCCTCGCGAGGCTTGGCCCCTCGCGAGGGTCTTGTCTTGTCGCTGTTGCATATGGGTCGTACTAGGCCGTCAACTGAGCCACGATGTGGGCCGCAGGTAGGTAGGTCTGGGCACCCTGGTTCCTAGAACGCCAACATTTATTGTTGTGCATTCCTCTCCTCTCACAGCCCAAACCACCGCTCACTTCCGACCTTTCTGGAACGGGGATCTTGGCTAAGTGTGACCAGCACAAACAAGCACTTGTCATGATCAAAGGATAGTTATCCATGTTTGTTAGTCTATCTGTCCTAAGATATTATGCGTGCAAACGTATGTTTAATGTGTGGATTATGTATAAAACGTGTTTCCCATAGCTTGCTTAACATCTTGGTTGCAATTGGCTTTGGCGCCAAGGAGTAAGCGGGTCATCTAGTTGTGAGAAAGTAAGATGGGGAGACATGCTTAGGGTTTGTTCAGTTGCAAGCGGTTTGACGAAAATCGCTCTGCTTACGGTGCAAACTGCCTACCAAGGTATAATCGAACTAAATGAACCGTGGTTGTGTGGTTGCATCGAGGTCCACCATGTATTGAGAAAATCTTGCCTCTAGATTGTGAGCTTGTTACTATGTAATAAAACTCCTATTGAACCTGAAAAAAAGGGTTTGAAGGGAATAGAAGTGGATTGAGGAGGATTAAATCCTGTGCAAGTCAAAATCCCCTCAATCCCCTCCAAAACTCTCAAGGAGAGGTTTAACGAAGTAAAACCTTAGGGCTTGTTTGGTAGCCCGTGATCCCGGGGGGTCCCCGTCAAATACCAGGGCGCAAAGCCCACGATACAATCTCGGCCCGTGGAAAACCACCGCAACCTTTGGTCGCTCGTTCGCTGGGGAAATTCTGCCCCCATCCCCTTCCTTTCCCAGGGTGGGAGATGCACGCCTAGATAGGTCGGGGTGAAAAGCCACTACTCACGCGGGCGCATCTGGCGATCTCCGATCCAGCGACTACCCGAGTGCTTTGCCTAGAGTTTTTTCTGGACGTGATCTTCTCCCCTCTCCTGTGACATCCAAACTACCATGGTGATCTCCCTGTGGTAGTAGGAGAGGATCCCCGATGGCCATGGAAATCCCCTGGTGGAGGATTGGAGCCCTGGGATGCTTTCCCTTTTTTTTCGAGAGTACGCCTAGGCGTACCATAGCTTTATAGAAGGCAGAATTTAGTTACAAGAAAGCTACCGCTCGATGCGAACAACGAGTGTAGCACGAACACCACACCGACAAGACCACAAACAAACACCACCGCTAGGCAAGCTACTATGCAAAAAGCCTATCCTAAACTGATACACAGCACCGCGTCTCGATCGACGCCGGACACCTCCGAAGACCACACTTCCACAGAACTTCTCTTGTCGACGCTCCATCCACCCTGAGCGCCTAAGAGAAAGTGGCAGATGAATGGCAGGACTCGATCCAATCCGGGAAGACGCCGCCTTGGATTCACCAACGACCAACGTACATAGCGCCACTGAAGATCAGAAAAGGATAGCGGCGAACACCGGAGGAGAGCAACGAGGAACCAGTCGTGTCTCCAAACACAATGCTCCCAACAGAGGAGCGGCGTCGAGGACACTGCCATCGTGCCGATCAGAACATCGAATCTAGGCTTTCACCCGGAGACATCCACCAACACCGAGAGCGCGAGGGATGAGGCGAACACGCTCGACGATGCCTCCAAGGAGGGGAATGACATCCACAGATGCCATCACCGCCGGCCCGGCAGAAGCCGTGCAAAATTTTCATCCACGCTTCGCCCATCGCCACGCCTCCATGGGATTGGTAGCACTGCCAAGAAGCCTCACACCACCGCCACCGCAGCACTTGCCGAAGTAGCTGCATAGCCGAGGACCAACGACCGACCACCCGGCAGGGAAACCGCGGCCACACATCCACTCCCAGCCTGCACGAGGGTCCGAAGCCAACCAGCACCTCCGGCCAGGTCCAGGACTGCCCGCAACGGCCGTCGCCCACTCCAAGGAATGACCTTGCGACAATCAGAGCCGCCTCTCCACGGAGAAATCCCAGGCCGGCATCACTAGGAAAGCACCGCCGCTCTCCACGCCGCACAGGGATGACCGAAAGCTCGCTGCTCGCAAGACTCCATCTTGACCGAGCCATCGCAGCGCCGCCACCAACCTGCCCGTGAGAACCCAGCACTGCCTCCCGCTGGCGCCACCCCCACCAGATCGAGCCACATCTCCTCTGCCACACCCCGTCAGGCCCTCCGCATCACCACCTCACCTGCCGTGCGCCGGCCATGAGCCCTCACCTCCAGGCAACGCAGATCTGGCCTGGCACGAGCGCCTCCGCGGTGAGGAGCACCAAGCCGCCACCGGCCTGCGCGCTTCGCAGCGACACACCATCACCAGCCAGCTGCGTCGGGCCTCTCCTCCTCCAGCCAGCGCCCACCACAGAGTCATGACGAGCCGCCCCGAGACACCGGACCAGCAGGACCTCGCGCGGTCAACCCCGCCGCCATCAGCCCCGCACCACCAGCACCGCACCACCACGCGGCGGATCCGGCCTGAGCAGCCCCGGATCCACCCCCCGACGCCGGCGAAGAGGGCCACCACACCGGATCTTGCAGCGCCGTCGGATGGATCCCCGCTAGCTGGCGAGCGCCGACACAAAGGAGCCCCGCCGCCACCATCCCTGGGGCACGCGCGGCTTCGCCGGCGTCCTCTCCGGCGGCGGCGAAGCGGATGGGGGTGAGAGGGAGTGGGCCGGCGCCGGCGCGATGGGGCTGCCCCCGAGCCGCCAGAGGAGGCGACGCGGGGGGAGGGAGCGTTTTTTTTCGCGGAGAGGGGCCTCCTGAAAATTTCTGGGATGCTTTCCCTTTGCAACCAAATTAGGCCTTAGTGTGACTGAAGTAGGAAGTTAGAGAAGGCCAGAAAATTATCGACTGGTATGATGACAACAACTGATCAGCGTATCAGGATTATTGTTCCTGAAAATTATCAAATGACCCATCCATGTAGAACAGTTAAAGCTGAAGGTGATGATTGGTCCAAATTAATTCGCACACATGTATGGATGTCGGCCTGAAATTAATCATCAACTGTGTTCGTAAAGTACTACTCTATTAGATGTACTATTACGTGGTACGGTCGGGCCAGTTTTTGACTGCGCCTTTCTGATGCTTCAAGAGGTAACATAGTACAACACAGTTAATTAACCACAGTCCCTTTCTTGTGGATCGCTTGCTGGTTCTGAAGAGTTTTCTGCTCTATTGATCGAGAGTGACATGAGCAAGAGATGGTCCTTTGACGAGTCAAATCTAATGCATCGAAAGATCATCACCGTCGACGTTGATTGTGCTTGCTGTTATTGGTCTCGTCGCTGTCATGGTTAGCAATTAGCTAATTTATATATTAGTGATCTCGTATCCTCTTAGCAGATATGGATCAGGTTTACTAATATTTTTTTTTTTGAAAGGGGGCAAAAGACTTGCCACTTTCATTGAATAAGAAGAAGGTTTAAGGCCAAAGGCCGAATTACAACGCATTACTCTCGCGGCATTACATTACTCAAGCACTTAGCCCCCGCGAAACACCACAACTTGTACTCATCTTTAATTTTAGCAACAATAACCTCCACCGGCACCGCGGTGCCCCTAAAGACACGACCATTCCTTTCTTTCCAGATTTCCCATGAGACTAGCATCATAAGAGAGAGCATCGGCCGGCGCGACTGCGATAGGTTTACTAATATAAGTGACTTAGTCATGCATCTCTCTCGCTTGTATATATAGTAACTGATATAAAATGTCCACTGTATGTCTTAGTTTTTGCTGAAATCTGAGATGGGCTCTAGGCCCATATTGCAATTTCTGAAAAATCTCTAAGGGCCCATGTGGGTTATATGGCACTAGGTGTGTGGGAAGTTTAGTCCCACCTTGGAAGTGGAAGGAGAGTTGGAGTGGTTTATAAGGGACTCTCTCCCTCATGCTATTGGAGCTTGAGAAGAGATGAGGCCCTCGCGCACTCCTCCTCCTCCGCTCGCCTCGCCACGCCTCGCCACGACGCGCCGCGCCGCGCCGCGGGTTGCGGGATTGAGCCGAGCCGAGCTCACTCCTATGCGCTTCTTTTTGCCGGTCAGGAACGGAGAGTCTTTGACAGGTGGGGCCACGATCTGAGACGTCGGATCATGGGCTACCGACTTGGACGTGGGTTCAGCCCACGTCTCTCCACGCGCGGCCGCACATATATATGTGGGGCGCTGCCAACCCTAGCCGTCACGAAACAGAACGCATCTCCGCCTCCACGCCCACGTCGTTCCTCTGCTGCTGCTGCCGCCGGCGACTCCGTCCCGTTCACCGCGTACACGGTTGACGGGAGAGCAGGCCTCCGAAACCACGCCTCTCCGGATCCTGTACGGGGAGAGGGGCGATTAGGTTTTTGGGTAGCGACTACGCGACTGCTCGCTTCTGTTCATCTACGTCCGCATCACCTTCATCATCACCATGTCGACCGACACCGACCGTGCCGCTGCTGAGAAAGCCGAGGCCGACAAGAAGGCCGCCGAGGATGCCGCGGCTGCTGTCACCGCCACCGCCACCGCGTGGCCGATTGGAGGGTATACATCGCTTATCCCTCTCGTGTTTCTTTCTGTTGTAGCAGTACTAGCGGTATGCGTAGATGTCTCTACTATATGCGTAGTACATGCTCTGTTAGATCATAATCAGTATGTTATCAATGCTGTCCATGTCATGCTCATGATTTATTCATGGATTAATTTAATCGGAAAACTGCCTATTTTCTCATCAATACATTGCTGAAATCTGAGATGGGCTCTAGGCCCATATTGCAATTTCTGAAAAATCTCTAAGGGCCCATGTGGGTTATATGGCACTAGGTGTGTGGGAAGTTTAGTCCCACCTTGGAAGTGGAAGGAGAGTTGGAGTGGTTTATAAGGGACTCTCTCCCTCATGCTATTGGAGCTTGAGAAGAGATGAGGCCCTCGCGCACTCCTCCTCCTCCGCTCGCCTCGCCACGCCACGCCTCGCCACGACGCGCCGCGGGTTGCGGGATTGAGCCGAGCCGAGCTCACTCCTATGCGCTTCTTTTTGCCGGTCAGGAACGGAGAGTCTTTGACAGGTGGGGCCACGATCTGAGACGTCGGATCGTGGGCTACCGACTTGGACGTGGGTTCAGCCCACGTCTCTCCACGCGCGGCCGCACATATATATGTGGGGCGCTGCCAACCCTAGCCGTCACGAAACAGAACGCATCTCCGCCTCCACGCCCACGTCGTTCCTCTGCTGCTGCTGCCGCCGGCGACTCCGTCCCGTTCACCGCGTACACGGTTGACGGGAGAGCAGGACTCCGAAACCACGCCTCTCCGGATCCTGTACGGGGAGAGGGGCGATTAGGTTTTTGGGTAGCGACTACGCGACTGCTCGCTTCTGTTCATCTACGTCCGCATCACCTTCATCATCACCATGTCGACCGACACCGACCGTGCCGCTGCTGAGAAAGCCGAGGCCGACAAGAAGGCCGCCGAGGATGCCGCGGCTGCTGTCACCGCCACCGCCACCGCGTGGCCGATTGGAGGGTATACATCGCTTATCCCTCTCGTGTTTCTTTCTGTTGTAGCAGTACTAGCGGTATGCGTAGATGTCTCTACTATATGCGTAGTACATGCTCTGTTAGATCATAATCAGTATGTTATCAATGCTGTCCATGTCATGCTCATGATTTATTCATGGATTAATTTAATCGGAAAACTGCCTATTTTCTCATCAATCCAAAAACCTAATATCTGTAGGAGTTTTTCGAATTCTGGTTTTGCTGCTGCACTGAAACCGTCCCCGTTTACGGGGACGTACTTTAAGCGTTGGCAGACTAAAACCACCTTATGGCTCACGGCCATGAACGTGTTCTGGGTCGCCGGTGTGACTCCTACAGGAACGATCGCTCCTGAACAGGAGAAGGCGTTTAAGGAGGCCACCGTGGTGTTCCTCGGGGCAGTTCTGAGCGTGATTGGAGATAAGCTGGTTGATGCATATTTACATATGCGGTCTGCCAAGGACTTGTGGGAGGCGCTCGAATCTAAGTTCGGGGCTGCCGATGCAGGGAGCGAGATGTATATTATAGAGCAGTTCCACGATTACAAGATGGTTGAAAACCGTCCTGTATTGGAGCAGGCTCATGAGATAATATGCATTGTTAAGGAGCTTGAGCTTCTTAAGTGCGAGTTACCGGGCAAATTTGTCGCGGGCTGCATAATTGCTAAGCTCCCCAATTCCTGGAGGAACTTTGCCACCACTCTGAAACATCAGAGGCGTGAATTCTCTGTGGAGGATGTCATTGGCCATCTGAGTGTTGAGCAGAACTCAAGGGCAAAGGACTCGCACGGAAAAGGGGTCGAAGGAACTTCTGTGGCCAATATGGTGCATCAGAAGAACTCCAATTCCCACAAGCCCAGGGGAAAGAACGGTGTCCAACAGACTGCCGACTTTAAGAAGAAGGGTAAGAAGACCTTCAAGAAGAACAAGAAGGATGAGGGCTGCTTTACTTGTGGTTCGGCTGAACATTGGGCCAACAAGTGCCCAAACAAGTTTAAGAAGTCAGGACAGGACTCCAAGTCTGTCAACATGATTGTGAGCAACAATGAGAATGGTGCATCTGGGTACGGTAATTTATTTACTGTTTTTTCAGTGTTTCAGCCTACCGATTGGTGGGTGGATACAGGTGCAGTTGTTCATGTGTGTGCTGACATTTCATTGTTCTCTTCTTACCAGGTCACAGGCCACGGGTCCGTATTGATGGGGAATGGCGCGAGTGCTTCTGTTCATGGTGTTGGCACGGTCGATCTGAAGTTTACTTCGGGAAGGATCGTGCAGCTGAAGAACGTGCAGCATGTCCCCGCCATCAAGAAGAACCTCGTTAGTGGCTCCCTTCTATGTAGAGAAGGGTTTAAGTTGGTATTCGAGTCTAATAAATTAGTTGTTACTAAGTATGGACTATTTGTTGGAAAAGGTTATGAGAGCGGAGGGATGTTCCGCCTTTCCCTCGCAGATTTCTGTAATAAAGTCGTGAACCATATTCATTCGAGTATTAATGAATCTGAGGTTTGGCACTCACGTCTTTGTCACATAAGTTTCGGTGTTATGACGCGGCTAGCCAAGTTGGATTTGATCCCGAGTTTCACTTTAGCCAAAGGTTCTAAGTGCCTTTCATGTGTGCAAGCTAAGCAACCTCGCAAGCCTCATAAGGCCGCGGAGGAGAGACACCTGGCACCATTAGAACTCATACATTCTGATCTTTGCGAGATGAATGGTGTGTTGACTAAAGGTGGAAAGAGATACTTCATGACATTGATAGATGATTCCACTAGATATTGCTATGTGTATCTGTTAAATACTAAAGATGAGGCTCTACACTACTTTAAAATCTATAAGGCAGAAGTTGAAAATCAACTTGAAAAGAAAATTAAACGAGTCCGGTCAGATCGTGGTGGAGAGTACTTCTCGAGTGAGTTTGATTCCTTCTGTGCGGAACACGGCATTATTCATGAGAGGACGCCTCCCTATTCACCCCAGTCAAACGGGGTTGCCGAGCGGAAAAACCGTACTCTAACTGATTTGGTTAACGCCATGTTAGATACATCGGGTTTATCCAAGGCATGGTGGGGGAGGCTATATTGACGGCATGTCATGCCCTGAATAAAGTTCCGACAAAGGATAGTGAGATCACTCCCTATGAGAAATGGGCAAAGAGAAGGACGACACTCTCGTACTTGCGCACTTGGGGCTGTTTGGCGAAAGTCAACGTGCCGATCCCCAAAAAGCGTAAGCTTGGACATAAGACCGTGGACTGCATTAATTTGGGCTACGCTAAGAACAGCGTTGGCTATAGATTTCTAGTAGTGAAATCTGAGGTACCTGACCAGAAGATCGGTACAATTATGGAGTCTAAGGATGCTACATTCTTTGAGGATATTTTTCCTATGAGAGATATGCAAAGCACTTCTAGACAGGAATCTGAGGAGACTCCTGAACCTGCCATCCCTATGGAATATTATGAACAAACACATGATGAAAATCCCGAGGAGGATGACGAGGAAACCCTTGGTAGGGGCAAGAGACAAAGGACTGCAAAGACCTTTGGTGATGATTTCTTCGTGTACCTCGTGGATGATACTCCAACTTCTATTTCAGAAGCGTATGCCTCTCCAGAAGCTGACTACTGGAAGGATGCGGTCCGTAGCGAGATGGATTCCATCATGGCTAATGGGACATGGGAGATCACCGACCGTCCCTATGGTTGCAAACCACTGGGATGTAAGTGGGTGTTCAAGAAAAAGCTTAGGCCCGATGGTACGATTGAAAAGTACAAGGCTAGACTTGTGGCCAAGGGCTATGACCAGAAAGAAGAGGAAGATTTCTTTGATACTTATTCACCTGTGGCTAGACTGACCACCATTCGAGTATTACTCTCGTTGGCGGCCTCACATGGTCTTCTCGTCCACCAAATGGATGTCAAGACGGCTTTTCTGAATGGAGAGCTAAATGAGGAAATCTACATGCAACAGCCAGATGGCTTTGTGATAGATGGTCAGGAAAGAAAGGTGTGTAGGTTGCTGAAATCTCTATATGGCCTAAAGCAAGCACCTAAGCAATGGCATGATAAGTTTAATACAACTCTGACATCTGTTGGCTTCGTTGTTAATGAAGCTGACAAATGTGTATACTATCGCCATGGTGGGGGCGAAGGAGTTATACTGTGCTTGTATGTTGATGACATACTGATATTCGGAACCAACCTCAAAGTCATTGAGGAGGTTAAGTCCTTTCTGTCTCAGAACTTTGAGATGAAGGATCTTGGTGTGGCTGATGTTATCTTGAATATCAAGCTACTGAGAGATAATGAGGGTGGGATCACACTTCTACAATCCCATTATGTTGAGAAGGTGTTGAGTCGCTTTGGATATTCGGACTGCACACCATCTCAAACACCATATGATCCTAGCGTGTTGATTCGAAAGTCCAAAGGCATGGCTAAAGATCAATTGAGATACTCTCAAATCATTGGTTCACTGATGTACCTAGCGAGCGCAACGAGGCCTGACATCGCGTTTGCTGTGAGCAAACTGAGCCGGTTTGTTTCCAAACCGGGTGATGTACATTGGCATGCTGTAGAAAGAGTTATGCGCTATCTCAAAGGTACTATGAATTATGGACTTCACTATACCGGAGACCCGTCGGTACTTGAAGGGTATAGTGATGCGAATTGGATCTCTGATGCTGATGAGATGAAGGCCACAACTGGGTATATGTTTACTCTTGGAGGTGGCGCTGTTTCTTGGAAGTCTTGCAAGCAAACGATCTTAACGAGATCGACAATGGAAGCAGAATTAACAGCATTAGACACTTCTGGTGTTGAAGCAGGATGGCTTCGAGATCTTTTGATGGACTTGCCACTGGTTGATAAACCGGTTCCGGCTATCCTTATGAACTGTGATAATCAGACTGTTATCACCAAGGTGAAGAGTTCAAAGGACAACATGAAGTCCAACAAACACATAAGAATGAGATTAAAGGCTGTCAGAAAATTAAGAAACTCCGGAGTGATAGCGTTGGACTATGTCCATACGGCTAAGAATCTGGCAGATCCCTTTACGAAAGGGCTATCACGTGTAGTGATAGATAGTGCATCGAGGGAGATGGGTATGAGACCCACATGAGTTACCATGGTGGTAACCCAACCTATGTGATCGGAGATCCCGTGAAGTAGGACCTGGGGAAACAAGCCAGTGGTGAACTGAGGAGAGTAACTTTACTAACCCACTCCGTTGGAGATGCAATACTCTCGGAAACTGTACGGAAGGATGACTATTGTCTTAATGTGTTCCAAGGCTTATATGTATAAGCAAGATGCTATCCTACAAAGCGATCTTTGGAGGAACACACCTATGTGAGCCCGACTGCTAGTCACAGTCTATGAGATTGGGGTGATCTCTAGTAAACTCATGAATAGGCCAGGAGTGTGACTTATATGCTCCACCCGAGGGGTCAGCCTTCGGCAGCCCAGTACTAGTAAGACATGTGGTGAAACTTCTTTACGCCAAACTGACAATTCAAGGCATAGTCCATTGTTCAGTTGTGAAGGAATGTAGCTACTTGCTCTAGGTGAAGCTCAACCTTAATAGGTCTTCACTGAAACACTAGTATATCAAAACAGTATTTGGAACAGAGGACACTATGGGCCCTCGAGATCTGGTGGGGGATTGCTGAAATCTGAGATGGGCTCTAGGCCCATATTGCAATTTCTGAAAAATCTCTAAGGGCCCATGTGGGTTATATGGCACTAGGTGTGTGGGAAGTTTAGTCCCACCTTGGAAGTGGAAGGAGAGTTGGAGTGGTTTATAAGGGACTCTCTCCCTCATGCTATTGGAGCTTGAGAAGAGATGAGGCCCTCGCGCACTCCTCCTCCTCCGCTCGCCTCGCCACGCCACGCCTTGCCACGACGCGCCGCGGGTTGCGGGATTGAGCCGAGCCGAGCTCACTCCTATGCGCTTCTTTTTGCCGGTCAGGAACGGAGAGTCTTTGACAGGTGGGGCCACGATCTGAGACGTCGGATCGTGGGCTACCGACTTGGATGTGGGTTCAGCCCACGTCTCTCCACGCGCGGCCGCACATATATATGTGGGGCGCTGCCAACCCTAGCCGTCACGAAACAGAACGCATCTCCGCCTCCACGCCCACGTCGTTCCTCTGCTGCTGCTGCCGCCGGCGACTCCGTCCCGTTCACCGCGTACACGGTTGACGGGAGAGCAGGCCTCCGAAACCACGCCTCTCCGGATCCTGTACGGGGAGAGGGGCGATTAGGTTTTTGGGTAGCGACTACGCGACTGCTCGCTTCTGTTCATCTACGTCCGCATCACCTTCATCATCACCATGTCGACCGACACCGACCGTGCCGCTGCTGAGAAAGCCGAGGCCGACAAGAAGGCCGCCGAGGATGCCGCGGCTGCTGTCACCGCCACCGCCACCGCGTGGCCGATTGGAGGGTATACATCGCTTATCCCTCTCGTGTTTCTTTCTGTTGTAGCAGTACTAGCGGTATGCGTAGATGTCTCTACTATATGCGTAGTACATGCTCTGTTAGATCATAATCAGTATGTTATCAATGCTGTCCATGTCATGCTCATGATTTATTCATGGATTAATTTAATCGGAAAACTGCCTATTTTCTCATCAGTTTTGTTGCATCAAAGCTAAGCGTACAAGTATGTGCATATTAAATTTCCATCAAAACACAAGTCTACAAGTACAGGTACATGCATATGTAGATGTAGTACCTGCATACAACTTGTGATGCATGAATCTTTCTCTTCTCTCTACATATACACACCCTACAAAGTAAGCTAGTCATGTGGATGCATGCACCTCGGAGTTCATGCATGTATGTGTGCTACATATAAACATTCTGATTTCTGGTCTGGCTAACTTCATTCCAATATGGCCTCATCCAGATCTTATCGGATCCAGTCGTTGATCAATCGTTGGGACCCGTGGGATCCGCCATCGATCTATAGCACCCAGCTCGATCGATGATGTGGTGTTACACTTGTCCTCCCGCTGGGCTACCCGGAGGTCCGTGGACGGGCCATTCCTGCATGTGTTGCTCTTGGATCGATCGATCGAGCACTCTTCGTGCGTGCATGCATGCGTGACACCGTCCGTGCCCTATGTATAGCGTCTACTCGGCCAGCTTAGCTCAGCTCACTGCCGACAACAGATCGCCTAAGAGCATCTCGAGCGGTTGGCACCCCGGCACTGACGCTTAAAAATCGCCGCATGGAGAAGAGCCGGTGCTAAAATCGGCTTGGAGCGATTGGGTTTCCATCCGCCCGCCCCAGGTCGCCTTCAGGTGTCGATATCGGCCCATTTTTTACGTAAATGTGCCCGCCTTTCGGCCCACTTTCGGCAAAAAACGGCCCGCTATCGGCGCAAATCGGCTCATATTCGTCGTGATTGGGCGCAAATTCAACAGAAATATTTTTTTATCACATGGTACATCACAGAAAATCAATAGAAATCAAATAGTTTAATATAAATTATATAGTTCAACAAACAAAAGCTCATATTTCATCACACATCGAGCTAGGCGTTGCCCTTGAGCCTTCATAGGTGCTCCACCAGATCCTGCTGCAGTTGTTGATGCACCTGTGGGTCTCGAATCTCCTGACGCATATTGAGGAAGGCAGTCCAGGTTACCGCTAGCTGGCTGGTGATCAACTTGCGCAAGAGGACCCTGCCTGTGTAATATGGTTAGGAACTTAAAAGGTCATCAGGCAAGACATAAGAAAATAATGACTACCATGCAGCAAAAATAGCATCAAGACCAGGTGCGAGTTCACACACCCTTATGATGATCTGGTATAGTCCCTAGGACTGAAATTAGGGAGGAAATTGCAGTAACATTAAACCTGAGCATGCTTACCACTGGTCTTCCTGCTCACCCGGAAGGTGGTGGAGAGGTTGCCGCGGCGAAACCTTCTCTCTTTTCCGGCGGGGAATGACCTATCTAGCGGTGCTGGGCGGTGGGCGACGCCGGGACCGGCAGGGAGTTGGCCGAGCGCGCGGGGGGTGAGGGCGAATCTGGACGATTGCCTTGACTTTTTGCCTGACAGTGTGGCCCAGGCGTGTTTTCCCTTTCACCGAAGCCCCCGAGCGTCTCCCAGTGTGCTGGATTCGGCCTGGGATCGTCGGGCCCAAAACGGGCCAAGCCGCGGATTTCGACGTTTTGGGAACGCGACTGGGGATTTTTTTCGGCGCCAGCGTGAAAAGGTCGCCACGGGGGGGCTGTTGTAAACGCGGCTGGAGATGCTATAAGGCTCCTATGGTAGCTCCTATGATGACGAAGCAATCAAATCGCAATTCCGTCGCTTCAGGTAGCTCATGGGTACCTCTGATATGTCTCGAAGACATCGCGAACTTATTATAGTAGCTAGCTAGCTGGACAAGGACGTTTGGCTTAATACACCCTATATAAAAAAAGTATTTAACATAAAAATACTACAATTAGGGTTTCGATCCCACGAAACTACCACTTCAAACCGTCAAAAAAATTGTACCAGGTGTAGCTATTTTTTGGGAAAAAACTACCACTTTCGGTTAGTGACTGTTTTAGACGATTTTAAACGGATTATGACAGCTATGGTCCACATGTCAGGCTGGCCGTTATGTTTGATCGTTATGCCAGGAAGGTCCCACATGTCCGCAGTCTCTCCCTCCTGCATCCACTGCACTCATCTTTCGCTAGTATTCTCTCAAACACTTCGAGGTCACACAGGATGGCGTTTGGACGACAGAGGGATAAGCCCACATGGTGCACTTGTTGACACCCATGGTGGTGAGGCTGCAGCAGCAGCCGGACACGGCTGCGCAGAGCGCGTCAACGGCGGCGTCGTCCGCCACGAGGCACCACGAGCTACTCACGCTCCACGGCTGGCACGCGAGTGAGGCGCATGACCTGCTGGTGGGCGGTGCCGGTGCTCGCAAGGCCGTCCTAGAGGGCCACATCTCTGTCTTGCGTCCCCGTCACTGTCCTGGAGGCTCGCATCCTTGTCGCTGTCGTGGAGATCCGAGAGACCAGAGGAACACACTTGATGGGCCAAGCTAGCACACTAGCAGCTCGAGGCCAAATTTCGTGTTTTGACTCTTTTGGTATACAAATTCAGGATTTGACCCTGGTTACAAAAAAATTCGAGATTTGACCCTTTCGCTACCGCCAGGGGTACAGGCGGTAGGGTTACACAGCCTACCGCTAGAGCCTCTGGCGGTAGGATGCGACGGAGGGGACGGCGGCCGTTTGCCCGAGCTGACGTGGATAAGTACCCTACCGCCAGGTACCTTGACGGTAGGTTGTCTAAACATACCGCCAGCACCCCTGGCGGTAGGGTGCGGCTCGGTTTTGCCTCCCAAACTTTCTGTGACGAAATACCAAAGTGCCCTGGTGGTAGGTTCACCCTACCGCCAGGGGGGTTGGCGGTAGTCTGTGCGACCCTACCTCCAGAGGCCGTGGCGGTAGGGTCCTGTGTTTTATTTTTCCAAGTTCAGTTGCTTGCTTCTTTTCAAATTCAATATGACGTCAATATCACAGATAGATAAGCACAACAGCAAAAAGCGTTTGCATATGAAATTATGATAACCTCACACTTATAGATAGTAAAAATGATGTATCCATTAAGTTCAACATATCAAAATAGGTTCAACTACTAACATAGATAGCAATAACAAGACACCGAGTAGTTCAACATAAGACAACAACTTTAACTTAGCAAGTTCAACATCACTAGTTCCTTCCCCTCCCCCTCTTGGCGGCACGCTCCTCGTTTGTCTTCGAGCGGCCCTCGTCCGGCTTCTTCGAGCGACGATGAGGAACCGGTTTCTGAAACGGTGATGGGCTCAGAACATCCTGGTGCGGATGAGATACCCTCTTCGCCTGGGTTGGCTGAGTCGGTTGAGGTCCATCATCGTCGTCGTACTCCTACTCATCACCTTCTCCGTCGTCACCTCCTTCCTCTTCTCCCTCTTCTTCCTCTTCCTCCTCGTCCACTTCCTCTTCTTCCTCGGTCTCGTTAACAAGGCGAGACGACGAGGCGACATGGCTCGAGGAACCTCCTCCGGTGTGGCTTGATGAAGCTAGGGCACGTGTCGACCCACCAGGAGGAGGAACATGCACGTCAACCGAGGCAGCGCACCCAAGCATGCCCGCTAGCTTGCGGCAATGGTTAATGATCTTCTGCAATAACAAATATAGTAGAGTATGACTTGGATCAGGTTTAGGGTTGCAAATAAGTAAGAACATGTGGCATGGATCAAATTTGTGTTCGCTCCAATAGAATGCTATGAGGCTTAAAGTTACCTTCGTCGCTTCCCTCAGCTTGTTTTCACCCTCCACGGTTCCGGGGTCAGAACTTAGCGCATTCAAGCCGTCGAAAATGTTTCTGTTTAGCTCTGCGGCCTAGGAATCCAAGGATCATTAAAAAGTTAGCGAGAATGACCATGTCATCATCATTAGCTTGAATGCATTTCAACAAAACTTACCACTCTATTCATAAGGGGCACATACTCCCTGAAATCACCTTGCATATCTCTGAGGTTTCTCTTATATGCTTCATCCTCAGAGTCCTCCTCCTCCTGAAGTGATGCCATGTCCGCTTCCGTCCATCGTGGCCTCAGACGCAGACGAAACTTGATTCCATCGTCATACCAATTCATGTGCCTCTCATACACATTCTAGCAAATGCCTGACCTCTCCTCATCTTTGCGGAACGTCCTCTCGTCCCACATTGTCACAAAAGACTTGTGCTCGTCAGCCCAGTCCAATATCGACTGAGAATACTGCCTGCTCTTCCTGCATAGGGACATAACAAGCAAAAAAACACAAAAGACCATAAGAACATCGAACTTAAAGAAATCACGGTAAAGAGATGGCAGCACATACTTGTGAAGGTCGTAACAGCCGGTGTCGTGGGGCCTTGCCGGTGGTGTGTGTTGCAATACGCCAAATTGTGTCGCCACGCGTTGTGGTAGGTGCCATTCGACGGCGTACACGCATATCAGCGGGACAATGCACCGGAAGAGAAGGCGGTCCCGCTCGCACATCTCGTTCAGCTCGAACCCCCAATCTCTATCATGGTACGGCCACCGGTTAACCTATACAAAGATTGTTTAGCAACCGTGAAAGTATAAACATTTAAAACTATCTCGCTCATTGGTATACCTGAAAAGATGTCAGGTTGTCCAGCTCGTTGGTGAAGGCCTTGTACATCGCACTTCCCTTGCCCGAGAAGACCTTAACCTTGTCCCAAGAATAGGCGACAGTAGGGTATCGAGAACGGTCGCCATCCTCGCCATACTCCGTCCACTCTGTCCGTGGCAGTTTCTCAGGGCGACCAACCGGCAGCCGCTCCCAACTCCAAATCGAGAGGGCCCAGACACACCCACACATCCCAGATGTTTTCTCGGTCCTCTGCGTTGCGTCATCCAGCTGCAAACAACAAGTGATGATCAGATGACACAATTTAAAGCAAATACAGCAAGACATCCACCGCTACAGCAAGACATCGCCGCCCTCACGCCACCTACGCGGCCGGAAGAGATGACCAGCACCCGCGTGCACTATCCACCGGAGAGATCGACGCCGTCATCTCTACCCAGGGCCGCCGCCTTGGATTCCAGATCCCCACACAATGGCGTGATGCAGCAGATCCTTGCCGCCACCTTCACCGGAAGACGCGTAGCAGCCGGCGGGATCCTCAGGTGACAGCGGGGCGATGGAGGAGGGAGGAGAGGTGGCGGCGTCTAGGGTTTGGGGCCGCTCTCGTGTCGCCCGAGACGGGCAATGCGAGAGCCGGGGGAGGAACGACGACCTTTTTGATTTAGCTTTAAGATCTTCAAGTCTAGCATTAGCATGAATCAAACTTCCTTAGAATATGATGTGTTAGGACACTGGAGACATATTAGTGAGAAGCTTAAAGAACATGATACTAGCGTTGAACATATAAATAACATACTAATTTTGGATGCATTTCAGTGTTATTGGTAATATTTCACATGTTCATTTTTTAATGTTACGTTGTCTATATTAAGGGCCTTGAATTTTAATCTCGCTTTAAGTCCTCAAAATCTCATAACCAGACCTGCTCTAGCGCATCTCCTGGTTATGTAGATGTCCAATCGCAGTGTCGATGGTGACACTATCCATTGACGGAAGGTAACAAATATATCATGTTTATGCACTATGGCTCGCCGATTGCTTTTCTCGGATTTGTGCAAGTACAGAGGCTAGGCTCGATCGATTCTCCTTACATGGACCCACGTATAAGGGCATCTTCGACGCCAACTCTTAAACCTCCCGTAATTGTTCGGATCATGCTGTCCGGACCATAAAAGTCATCCAATGTGGTCCTGTATCGGGCGGCGGTGCAATCATCCAAACGCGTTTTCTCTCGTAAATCAAA